>NC_141147.1:148851056-149005342 GCF_053477565.2 Lygodium microphyllum | reverse complement strand
GTATGGCTTTCGTCACCTAGCCAAGATCAAAGTCCAAGTTTGAGAAGAATGATGACTCATCAAAGAAGTCTATAACATTTTTATTCTCCTTGTCCTTCCACAATGTTGTTAGTTTATTACAATCCTTTCAAGGTGCCCCCCCTTGCTATGATAGCATTGATTTTTCTTTTTCTCCTTGCCACCACTCTAAAGAAGGAAAAGCATCTGCCTTGCCACCAAGGAAAGATAATAATCTCCCCTATAAATGCAAAGAAGCCTCATACTCAAGTAGTATCAAGTTCATATGATCCAAGGACCAAAAAATGAATAGGTACCATTGATATCTAAGTTCATAAACGTTAGTCACACCATCGAACTCTATAGGTAGCTTGTAGAGAACAATCCCCACTACATAAGCTTTAAGAAGAATAGATTGCAAGTCGCAAAGCTAATCCTGAACCTGTATCATCTTGAGAGTAAATAACTAAATCATATCAATTGCCTTGAGCCAAATATACTATACCTATCCATGAATGATCACAGTTCAAATGCTCCACGAAGCCTTGTAAATAAGTTATGGCTTCTCCCACACCTCTCAAGATGTCATGCAAAAGGTAATCTCAACAAAAAGATTTCCTTCAAGATGCAACAAAGAAGAGCAAAGTATACTTAGCCATCAACATTGTCCCAAGTAAGAACTCCTTTCTTCAAGTCTTCAAGTTGTCTTCGCCCCAACTCATCTAGAATAGGAAAGGTGTCACAATGAAGTGTACTTTGATGCTTTGCTTAGGATTTGGCTTAAACATTAATTAGATGTGCACGTGTGCAAAGCACATATGATGAGTAAGCTAGCTAAGTCATAATGAAGGGCCCATGATCCCAGATGTCAATGGGTACCAAAGACGAAAGTTGTTATAAGTTATGCTGATTCAAGTACTAGGTGGTGCCTAGTGTCAATTTGCACCTAGGGTCTTTAATCAACCATTAAATGTCAATGTTAACACTAGAAACTAGGCATTAATTAAATACCAATTTAAGAGCTAATTAATACTCAAAGCCCACTTAGGCATTAATTAGATACCAATTTAAGAGCTAATTAATACTCAAGCCCTAGCCTAGCTAATTTATTTGTGTATGGGCACATTTAATTTTATATATCGAGCCTTGAAACACCAAAGATGAATCGCATGTATCTACTAGATAAAAAAGGCAAAGGACAAGGATCCCCTTAAGCCGAATCACCTATATCTGCTAAATAAAAGAGACCAACGTTGAGAATCCCCTTAGGGAACCACACAATGCGCAAGACAATTAAAAGTAAAAATAGGAGAGATTAATTACTTTGTAACAAAGAACACATAATTTAGATGTTATGAGGGGCTCTTGAGCTTAGGTCACAACAATGCAATAGCAAAAACATACTTGGCAAGGAATTCGCTTCTTGGAAAAAAAAGAGGCAAATAAGCTTATTGAACACACAAGTATTTCTCTAGGACCTAACAATGAAAACACAAAAGGGGGGTTAACAACCATTTCAAGAAACTGTGAATAAGAGATGGTAACAACCATATTCGCTAACATTAGAATCACATTTTACCTGACATCCAACGGCCAACCTTGAGATTTCCCAATTATGTCTCCCAATAGTTCGCAATTATATAACCCCTAAAGGATCAAGTCATAATGGACTAACCAATAGATGAAATCTTGGTGGCGCTTGGTCCATATTATTACATCCATCCAATTACAAACCAATTGTTGCTTATCAATCCCTTGAATAATCTACTAGACACATTGAAGTCAAAACCCCTACTAACATCAATTCATACATTTGAAGAGACCCCACAAATGTTTGATTCGACAAGTTTGGCTAGATAGCTTGCCAAAAAAAGTCATCTATGTATTCTTATATACAACCTTAAGGGTAGACCTTTAAGCAAAAGTGTAAAATTTACAGCTTCTGTCAAATTAAGCCCTCCAAAGCTTGACTTGTACTTGCATTCTAGAGCAAACTTTAAGCACAAGTGTACTAACCATATATGAACATGCCATACTATAGCAAACAATACCATGTTACAGCTGTTCTAATTAACCTTCTATACAAAACACAACCCTCTCTGTTCCAGCTACAGCAAAGACATGAAGGCCTGGTTGATATATCCAGCTACTTCCTACTTTGAAGGAAGCAGTTCACAAGAATTGGACCTGAATGCTTTTCAACACAACCCACATGAGAAAATATAGCTGAAGATAACAAACCTAACAACATGCTATTTCAACCATAGAAACTCTGTTGACATATCATTAAAAGACCTACACTTACAAAGGACTTGTGATAACACATCCCTTAGTCAGCATGAATATACATAACTTGGCTGAGGAAAGAATAAGAGAGATGGCAAGATGAAGAGCTTCAGTCAATTAAAATCGCAGAAATCAACAAATTGACATCAGGCAGGTAATATTTACCTCTGATACGTTGAACAGTGTAGTCTGCCCGGACACTGCTTTGCGGTAGCAAACCTTTTGCCCACTCCCCTTTGATAAGAGCCTTCAGCCGTTGATGCTCACTTACGGCATCAAGGCATTCTTGTATTACAGGATTAATCTGTCGGACTTGAGCCTGAGGCTGAAGGCCAAAGATACTTGGCTGAGGTGCTTCAAAGGCAAAACACAATGTCAGGCATATTTGCAAAACCACATAGTTCAGGAATAGAGCTTAGCTGTAGATGCTGAAAAATACAATTTGTTACTTAAAACCAGAAGAAACAATTACACCTGATTTGAAATCAAAAGCTAAACTAAAATCTCTAAAAACCTATAAACCGCCTACATGTTGGCTTATAATAGAAGACAGTAAAAATAGATGATTACTTGGAGGAGCATCTCGGGCTTGCATAAGGAATGCTCGTAGTTGATGTAACAATGCATCCTCATCAGGTGCAAATGTGGTTACCCACTCATGGGTCAGAGTATCGGTGCTAAGTGACTGGGAGGGTATAACTGCATCAGACTTGCTCCCTCCAACTGGGCTGATATTGACCGTGATCCCAAGCTTAGCTACAGCCTGCATAACTTGCATGTGACTAGAATCTATTTTGACAACAAGGGGATCTAGCAAATCTTTGGAGAACCATTGCCTAATTAGATCCCTCCATGTTTCAATTTGGGGATAGACCCCAAGCTTCTGAAAGCCTTCAGTTGCCTGCTCCATGGACATTGGTGGCAGAAGATCATTGTCCCCCTTCCTTGGTGAGCCTCCAAACTTTTGAGGGTTTGGAGATATTCTCAATGATCGAGCTGAAGTAGTTTGTGGTGTGGTAGAAGGTGTAAGAGCAGAAGTTGGTGTTGCTATGCCAACTCCCCTGACAGTTGGTGGTGGTGTCAGAAGAGCCTGCACTGTTGTTGGGGTCTTCACTGTCGACCCTGCCAGCTTGTCTTCGACATCTGCTAGAAACTCTTCAAGCTTCTCCTCGTTGGTAATGTCTTCCTTTACAACAGGAGAAGCTTGCTTCGCCCAAGGGCTCAAATGCAGATCATCAGGTGGAGTTAATTTCTGAGGGGGGGACATGTAGGAGGAGGATTGAAATGGGGAAACCTGAAGACCTGTTGAAGTAACTGCCATGGGAGAAACATTGCTTGCACTGTGTTCATGCCAATCAAGACCAGACCTTGAAAATGAGCTCCCTGGTCCCCTCCCGCTTTTCAGAGACATTGTCTGGTGCACTGGGACCAATAAAGTAGATTGAGAAGAAGCAGAGGGGCTTGAGGTTGTCTGATTGCGAGATGTGCGATGCTTTGGGGTGTCAGAAGCAAGTTCTCTACTAGAAACCTGTGTTGTGTGCTTCCCTCCTGTACTTGTCCCAAGCAGTGCTTGGTGATGTTCTGTCAAAGTGCCTTCTGGATTAGCAGCATTGTTCTCAGCATGTGAGATGCCTGATTTTGCTGTAGCATAACTGTTTGCATCTGCACTTGCTTGCAATGACAAAGCTTTGCATAGGGCTGACATTGCTGCCAAAAACATGATGACCAGAAGACTTTGCAGGATCCTGATGATATAGCCTGCAATCATAGGAGGAAGTATGCTAAGTCCATGAATGACTGACTATGAGTCCCTTCTATCCATCGTTCAAACACCAGAATTTAAACAACTTACAAGAGGATAAGAGAAGAGACTGCCAAGCTTACAAGCAAAGCTCTGTGCAACGCCCATCTCCATTGCCGTGCTCACTAGAGTTTCCTTTCTGCAGACAAATAAAGTGTTTAATAAGGACCAATGACAGCTTCGTATCATTACAAACTTGATAGCTCATGGTCCTGTTAGATGGGAGCGATATAGCCAAATGCAACACCAGTTCTGTATGCATCAACCATTACGTTCTTACACACCCACATAATTTCAGCATGAGGTGAGACAATAGAAATGCATGAGACTTGACAGACATGCAAGACTGCTTCGTGGTGAAATGCGTCGTAGGAGCTAACAAGAATAAGTGCATATGCAAAATGTGTGTTCAGCATGTGGTCAGACTATGGAAATGCAGGAGATTTAACATTGCAGGTGCAATTAGCGGACCAGGGAGACACCCAAGACTGCTTGCTGGTAAAATGCCGTTGTAGGGGCTGACAAGAGCACGAGCGTTTGCAAAAACATATGTGTGCCATATGGTAAGTCGTGCTCTTGGAAGTCAGGTAAGACGAACGCTTATTCAAAAAACGGGACAAGGTCAGGATGGACTTACCGAGAGACGACAGCCACTAGGGACAAAGACGAACCAAACGCAAAGATGAGGATAAAGACGAAGGAGGCCAGAGATGGTCTGAGGCTTCGAGCTGCAAGGGCGGAGGTGATGGCTGCATTCTGGTAGACGCTAAACTTGTTGCGGGCGGGAGGAGGAAGAGGAAGAGGGGACGCCATGAGGCAGAAGTGGAAGCCCACCCGAGCGTCCCGATCAAGAGCGAACGCGAGCGGAATAGAAATTTGCTATGGTGCTGTTGGTGAGAGAAACATGGCCTTTCGACGAGGGTATCGCACCGGAGTCTGCGTGTTCATCCAAAACCCTAGGTCGCCTGCTTCCCGCCATAGCCAAAAGAGGGTTTTTAGTTTTCGACACTGGTCGTCGGTTTTCCCCAATGAGTTCGGTAGGGGCCGCCCATCGCGCGATTCCACTGAAGTTTGGAACAAGGTTTGAAGTTTGAATTTGCTTGGAAGTTGGCACATTAAATATTATTATCGTATTAAATAAATAAGGGCCCGTTGCCCAGACAATTGGAGGCCAGAGACGTCTTACAAATGTCTCCACTCTTCAATCAGTCTCACGTTTTCAGGTGAGTCATCTATATCTATATCTATACTACATTATTATTTAAGCTACAGGTTTAGGAGGTGACAAAGCACCAAGGAGCTCCCGAACCTAGCTCTCTATACTACATTATTATTTAAGCTACAGGTTCAGGAGGTGACAAAGCACCAAGGAGCTCCCGAACCTAGCTCCCAAACCAAACCAAGGTGCCATTAATTGCTCACATGATTGGGGGTAGAGAACGTGGTCATTAATCTCTCACATGATTGGGTTAATCTCTCATATGATTGGTAGTAGGGAGAAACGTGGTCTCTTTCCACCAACACCTCATCTCGCTCTCACTCTCACTCACGAGCATCAGGCAAGAGCATAACAGGAGCAGGGTAGCAAGAGTATTAGCAGTATATACAGAGGGTCAAGTAGGTCAGTCCTCTCTCTCTCTCTCACTCAAGACATATTTTTGTTCAGTCCTTTCTATCTCTCACATGTCCACACACACACACACACATACACTCTCTCTCTCTCTCTCTCTCTCTCTCTCTCTCTCTCTCTCTAGTCTGGTAGCACTGCTCTCAGTCAGAGCCTCTCTAGCAGTCTCTCTCTCTCAGTCGTAGTCAATGGCACAGGTGACCGTGAGGTGGATTGTACTGTCAAGTCAACGGCAGGGCATCGCAGGACGATCTCCACCAGCATCATCGTGGGGGCCTTGCAGACTGTCCCGCGGAGAGAGAGAGAGAGAGAGAGAGAGAGAGAGAGAGAGAGAGAGAGTGTGTGTGTGTGTGTGTGTGTGTGTGTGTGTGTTGGGAGAGTGAGTGAGTGAGTGTGTGTGTGTGTGTGTGTGTGTGTGCATTAGTAGCTTAGTTAGGTTAGGTTAATTAGTTAGCTTAGTTAGGTTAGGTTAATTTTTAATTAGTTAGTTGTTAGTAGCTTAGTAGGTTAGTTTAGTTAGCTTAGTTAGTTATTGGTTAGGTAGGTTAGGTTACGTTAGGTTAGGTTAGTTTAGTTAGTTGTAAGTGGTTAGAGAGAGAGAGAGAGAGAGAGAGAGAGTAGATTACTTTAATTAGTTTTTTTTAATTGTTGGTTAGTTAATTGTTTAATTAGTTAATGTTAGTAGCTTAATAGGTTAGTTAATTTTTAATTGTTAGTTAATTAATTGATTAATTAGTTAGTTGTTAGTAGCTTAGTGGTTAGGTAGGTTAGTGGTTAGGCAGGTTAGGTTAGTTTAGTTGTTTTGGGGTTAGCTTAAATTGTTAGTAGTTAGGTAGGTTAAGTTAGTTGTTTAAATGTGTGTTTACTTTAGTTGTTTAACGTTAGCTGTTAAAATTTTTTTTTTACGTTATTAGTTTGGTTGGTAGGTTAGTTGTTAGTAGCTTAGTTAGTTCGTGGTTAGGTACGTTTAGTTTAAATTGTTAGTTTGGGGTTACCTTAAATTGTTTTCTTAGTGGTTTAGTATTAGTTTAGATTTTAATTAATTGTTGGTTAGTTAATTGTTTAATTAGTTAGTTGTTAGTAGCTTAGTTAGTTTTAGTTGTTAGGTAGGTTAGTTAGAGTACATTGTTGTAACTTAGTTATGGGTTGGTGAAGTTTAATTTATTGGTGTTTTGGTTTGCTTGGTATAGTTTTATTTGTGGGATTGGTCGTTGGGGCTATTTTTGACGACTATTATTCAAGTTGGTGATCTCTTGCTGTAATATTTCCACACAATAAAAGTTAGTTGGTTAGTTTGAAAGTTAGTTAGTCAATTAATAAGTTCGTAAGATTACTAACTAAAGACTAACTAAAAAAATAAGAAGAAAAAAAAAAGAAAAACTAACTAACATTAATAGTTAATGATTTTTATTTAATTAAAATATATATGTTTAAAAATCGAGTCATAAATCTGATATTTTTCTCAGATTGCCAAGGATCGTAGCTACCCTTTACGTAAGTTACAACGTGAACGAGACTTATGAGCTATATTAATCACGAGTATTAATGTGTAAAGTTTGGATGGTAAAAAAATAGTAGATTTTGGGCATAACTAGTATATTTTAGATATTATCTTAAAAAGATATGGAGATTTCTAGAACTGGATGTCATTTAAAAAAAAGACAAGTGATGTTTTAGTTAGTTTTGGAAATTTTATCAAAAGAAAAAATAAAGAGAGGGATTTGCGAAATTGCACACACCGCGATCGCAATCTACAGATAGAAAACATCACTTCGAACAAAGAAAAGAAGAAGGAGTGAACTAAGAGCTTTCTAACCAAGCGTCTTCGGGTTTTACCCCCCTTTCGGAGCCAATGGAACCATCAAATTTATGATCCGAGCATCAGATGACTGATCTTTCCAAGATCCCCCTCCACAAAGAGCTTCACTTCTCAACCACAAGCCCTCTTCTCTAATTCACTATAAATATGAGGCATAGGGAGGCACAAGAAGCATAAGGAGACCCCGAGAGGCTGCGAGAGAGAGGTAGAGAGAAGGATACCCCTCCAAGAGATTGTGAGAGAGAGCTTGAGAGAGAGAGAGAGAGAGAGAGAGAGAGAGAGAGAGAGAGAGAGAGAGAAGAGTTACCCCGAGAGGCTGCAAGGAAGAGAGTTAGCTCAATTCCCTCTATCTCGATCCTTGACTTAACCATCTTCTCTTACACTCTCCCATCTCGAATCTATTCCACCTTCTTAATCTCTTGAGTCTACTTGTGGACGATGGCCCCAAGCAAAGAATGTTACATGCGGATGATGGCAATCCCATAACCAACAATAAAGCTTCAAACGAAGGCATCATCGTCAATCCAATTGCAGTACCGGTTGTAAGTAATGTATTTCCAAACTGATAGATACTTGTTTTGATTCTCGTATGAGATACCTTAGGCCCCATACTATGATGCACGAGTATAGGTCATTGGAAGGGATAAAATTTATCTCACGTATTCAAAAGATTGAGCTTGCAAAGTGCATGTATTAAGGAAAGTTAAATGCACCTAGTTACATGTGGCTTGTTCGTTGATAGAGCAATTACAAGGAGGAATCGGTCAAGGGTTATGAATGGCATAATCATGACATTAAAATTTATGCATACAAGTATTAAGTAAATTTTACATAGAATCACTCTTTGATACCAAGGGGAAGAACGTATATGCAATGGTAATGTTATCACAACTATTCTTACATTGTTTGGCAAAAATACAATTGGTTTTTTTTGTTGGTTGATCTAACAATATCCTAAATGCTTTTACATTCAACTGGTTATTAGTTGTTGTTTGGATGATTATTCCAAGTGCTTGTGATTTATGGTAAATGCATGGCAAGGGTCTGTGTGTAGGGGTGGATCACCTCCATGATCACACTACGGATTAACCCAAAGAGGGCACTGCTCGATTCATGGGCCGAAGGTCGAGTGGTGAAAAGGCCAACCACGGGAATGATGTTTCGCTCCTAAACAGCTTGTGGGTGAGGTAGAGCTCTGGACACCCCTTGTTAGGTCTAGAATGGATATGAAAACCTCCATGGCCCCCGGTGTCTGGGTATGTTAGGAGATCCTATTCTAGATAAAGGATTGAGTTTGTGATGCCATGAGCTTTGGACCAGTTACTTCTGCAGGGCAGAAGATATGTTTCTGTTGGACATAAGGGATACATAATTTCTCTTGTATGGGCGGGAGACGAAGATTAACTTGAAGATAAGTTAAGGAACTTGTTTTAACTTGCTTGTCAATAGATTGCTTGCTTTGTTTTTGTGTCTGTGCTATAAGTTATGCAAACGAACCCTATTCCCTAAAAGGTTTAATTAATGAAGCTGACTTTAAGTATCACACATAAATGTGGTAGGACCTAATTAGAAAACTAAAGCTATTAAGGGAAGCAGGTGGGCGGAACCCCCGATGGGTCCGTTCTACGGTAGGGTGGTCCCAGAGAACTGGGAGGCTTCTCACAAGATTTTACCGTTGTTCGATCTTTAGGTATTGTTAGGTTACAACTCGACTCATGCCATTTTAGGGGACCGGAATGGGACTATGCCCTACGGGCAGAGAGGTTGAGTAGCGCATCCCTCTCATTTCCCATTCTCTTTGAACCAAGTGCAGCGTAAAGTAGGATGTCCAAGATCCGATGCTAGAATGCTGTTAGGAGACCTTGGCCACTAGGAGCCCAATTTTCAAGTAGATCCTACTGGGTTTGGTCATGAATATTCCGTTGAGAGGTGGATTCGAGAAACCCTAGGCGACAAAACTCGAAACATTCCATGGGGGTTACCGGGCAGCAACACTTAGATTCATTTTTTGATAGACCGCTAAAAGCATGCCTAGATAGCCAATGGGCATGCACCTTACACTTGCCATGTTTGTTAGTTTATCTATTGTTTAAATTTTAATTGTTTAATTAGTTGGTTGTTAGTAGCTTAATAGCTTAGTGGTTAGGTAGGTTAGGTTAGTTTAGTTAGGTTGGTAAGTTAGTGGTTAGGTAGGTTATGTTAGTTTAGTGGTTAAGTTAGGTTAGTTTAGTTAGTTGTAAGTGGTTAGAGAGAGAGAGAGAGAGAGAGAGAGAGAGAGAGTACGTTACTTTAATTTTTAAATTGATTGTTGGTTAGTTTTTTTTTTAATTGTTGGTTAGTTAATTGTTTAATTACTTAGTTGTATGTAGCTTAGTAGGTTAGTGGTTAGGTAGGTTAGCTTAGTGATTATCTAATTTTTAATTGTTTAATTAGTTAGTTGTTAGTAGCTTGGTAGGTTAGTGGTTAGGTAGGTTAAGTTAGGTAATTTTTAATTGTTGGAGAGAATAGGTTACTTTAAATTTTAATTGATTATTGGTTACTTTTTGTTAAATTGTGATGCCAGGAGGCATATTCCACGGTGGATTCCGTGAGGTTTTACGGTGGATTTCGTAAACTTAGATGACCGGGGCTCATACACAAAGAGGATTCTTTGTGCGAGAAGTTGATGGGGACGCCTGTCCTTTTTGGGCGTTTCATTAATTTAGTGTGTACATGGGTAATTCCATAGCGGGTGATTCCACAAAATGCATATTAAATTAATAAACGTTTATGAGTTTAGAGTGCGCACTCGTAATAAATTAAGGTTAGGATTTATTTCTAACCAGTTGATTTATTTATGTAGCTGAAGACTGCTAGGTATTCACTTTTGTCGGTTTAATTGTATTATTTTACTAACGATTGTGAATGCTTCAGTTGATGTGTAGAGATAGCAGCAGTGGCGGAGGAAAGCATTGGAGTTTAGCGAGTATTCGACCTTTGGACTATATTTTGATAGGCGCCACGCCTATATCTATTGAGACATCGATTATTTATTATTATTTTGTATGTGCCTATGCGCACGGATATGTTATTTCTATTTGGACATTGAGATTGGGCGTACCACACTCTATGGGCACCGTCCATTATTTTTATTTTCCTATTTTTGTATAAAGCAAACTCAAAAGCTAAAAGCTTGTCATATTTTTGTAAATTGGGCTATTATTGAGCATGAAGATTGAAATATACATAAAATACATGCTTTGTGAAGCACTCACACAAGGCATGGGGGGAGATTGAACCCAATTTGTCTATTGCCTCTTGTCGTGCATGCTTTTACATGGTTTTTTGTGCAAAAAGGTAGAGTTCATTGTTCTCGGGGACCTTCAGGGATTCACTACGTGAGCATTCTGCGACCGATCTGCGCACCAGTGGTATCAGAGCGGAGCTGAGATCAAGAGCTTCTAATCGCTACCAATCTCGGGCGAAGGCGGAGCTCCAGGAACGAACGGGCTCTACAGTCAATCTCGTCGCGAACCGTCAATACAGGCAGACTTCTGGCGATCAAGAACCCCTGTTTCTACTATCAGATCGCGAAGGACCAGCCTCTGCAGGCGGAGGACCACGCATCTATCTCCTTCATCAAGTCGTTGAAAACAGAGATAAGCTCTTCTCATATTCAAGTTGATTACTTCATCAAAGCTTAAACTTAAGCTTAGAAGCTTGAAACTCTATAAATTTTCATCGATTATGTCAGAGGATGCCTCCGATTTTTCCGCGCGGGCAAAAAAAAAACGGCCCCCCCCCCCACGAAATTTGACGTCGCCTGTAGTCCAAAACGGCCCCCCCCCCCACGAAATTTGACGTCGCCTGTAGTCCATTAAGCTATTAAGCTTAATCTCTTTAATCAACTAAAGCTTAAAGCTTTCTGCAAGTCACACAGGGCAAACAAGTCCACAAACTCCGGGTCCTGCACTGCAAAAGTCAAGTTCTACAAGTCAAGTGGAATCAAGTTCTGTAAGTTCTGCAAGTCGGCCTAAGTTCAGCAAGTCAACAACTCTGCAAGTCTGCTAAGTCTGCAACTCTGCAAGTCAGACTAGTCAATTGGAATCAGAACTGACTAGTGCTTAAAACTCATAGAAGACTTGTTCCTATGCAAAAACTCTGAACTAGAAAGTTGTTCGTGGCAAGGTGTTCTACCTATCTACAAGTTCGTTGAAGTACTTTCAGCAAACGAAGACATAAATATTGCAGATTTTCTGAAAATTGACAAAGAAATACCCAAAAATACATAGCCTTGTAACCCCAAATTTGAGCTACGCTCATCCCGCTAACCTGATTTTGAGTGAGAAAGGTTTATTGAGTTTTACAGGATGACGACCCCACATATGGATGATCCTATGGCTGAAGACGACTTACCTGAGCCTAGCATGGAACAAAAGCTGGACCTAATCATGCTACAACTGGAAGAAGAGCGAAGGGCTAGGCAAGCATTGCAAGCGCAATTGACAAAACTACAAAGAGCGTCCACCGATAAAGAAGAACCTCAAGCTGAAGATTTGATTCGACGTACCATCGACGCCACTCTTGAAGCACAAACCATTCGCAATGAATCCAAGATAAGTAAACGAAGTTTCAAATTTTGCACTTTCAATGGTATACGAGAAGGAAAGTCTGTTTTATCATTCATTAGCCAGTTTGATGACTATTTCCATGAGGAAACTTATCCAGAAAAAGATAAAATAAAGTGTGTTACTAATCATCTAATAGACAGAGCATCACTTTGGTGGACTGTAGTCCGCAAGAGCATAGAATGTCCTGCTACTTGGGAAGATTTCAAGAAGAAATTCATGCAGAATTTCCTTCCACCGCAATTTCATGAGAAGGCTATCAAGCAATGGGATTTACTTCAACAACGAGATCGTGAGCCTATTCCACAGTATACAGAGCGTTTTTGGAATGCACTCCTACAGCTACGCATGCTTGAAGACGTACCAGAGATGACACATAAGCGGAAGTATATGTCTGGACTTCTTGGACATTACTACGCTGAAGTGAACATGTTCAAGCCTGCTACCCTTGAAGACGCTATCTCCTTAGCTCACGACACTGAAGATAAGTTACGCGGAAGAGATAGACGACCACAGCAATTCCAAGTCAACGGTAATTATGGATCTAAACAATTCAATTCCAATTTTAGAAGGTTTAATCCAGGTCATTTCTCATCACCATCTTTCCGCAAGAATTGGGCTAAACCACCTGCATTACCATCCACTGTCAATCCAAATCCTAAGCCTATTCCACAAGCAAATCCAAATGTACCCAGACTTCCAGCCATTGCAAATAATGTAACCAAAGCCAAGCCAATAGTATGCTATAAATGTCACCAGCCAGGGCATCTCGCAGCAAATTGTCATTCAAAGAAGCCACTAGCACATATCAACTATCTTGGAGCCATGGACGACGACGACCATGAGGATATGCCAGATTTCACTGAAGATGAGGATGATCCTACTACTACTTCCGACACTTTACCAGGTATGCCTACTCCACATTCATTGTTGACTATGAAATGTATGGTGCATGGAAAGGAAAGAACTATCTTGCATGATGACGGTAGTACCCATGACTTTATTTCAGCAAAATTGGTAAAGGAATTGAAATTACAAACTATACCTACGCATTATCGCATAAAAGCTGCATTTTTAGGCACTAGGTACAATGGCACACAAGAAGTACAAGATTTAGAAATTCAAATTAGTTCATACATTGAAAGAAGAAATTTCTTAGTTGTCCCATTACAGTCAAGCGACATTATTTTAGGAATGCCATGGAGACACCAGCATAATCCAAATATAGATTATTCCACACACACAATGAATATTAATTTTCAAGGAAAATCTATTACATTATATGGTATGCATGCATCTAGTATTTTTCCACTGCTTTCGCATACTCAAGCAAAACGTGCACTACGCAAGAATACTAAATCATATCTCATTTGGGTGAATGAATTGCACGCAAAGAAAAATCATATGCACCCTAGGCATAAGGAATTTCTTGCATATTTTAGAGACTGTTTTGCAGAAGACCTACCACCAGGTTTACCACCTTCACGACCAGAAGACCATAAGATTGATTTAATTCCTGGTACACAACCACCTTGCAAAGCACCATATAGGCACAATCAAATAGAGCAAAAAGAAATCCAGAGTCAAGTTGAAGAATTACTAAATAGAGGCTTAATTCGACCTAGCAAATCTCCATTCGGTGCACTTGTACTCTTAGTCAAGAAAAAGAATAATACCTATCGTATGTGTATTGACTACCGAGCATTAAATAAGATCACTGTAAAGAATAGGTATCCTATACCTAGAGTTGATGACCTTATGGATAAACTGCAAGGATCTTCTATATTTAGTAAAATTGACCTTAAGTCTGGATATCATCAGGTGAGGCTAGATAAATCCGACATAATTAAGACCGCATTTAGGACACAATTTGGCCATTACGAATTCTTAGTCATGCCATTCGGATTAACTAATGCACCTGCTACTTTCAGTAGAATGATGAACCGTATCTTTCTGAAATATCAATATTGTGTAATTGTTTTCTTTGATGATATTTTGGTGTTTAGTCAAAGTGAAAAAGAGGATTATGAGCATTTATCATTAGTTTTTCAATTATTAAAAGAAAATCAATTGTTTGCAAATCCTGACAAGAGTGAATTCTTTAAGACAGAAATAGAATATTTAGGTCATATTGTATCAAAAGAAGGAATTAAAGTTCATCCTAAGAAAATTGATGCAATATTGCATTGGCCTGTTCCTAAAAATGTACATGAATTACGCTCATTCCTTGGTCTTGCTAGTTTCTATAGGAAGTTTGTACGTAATTTTTCATTACTTGCTTTACCATTAACCAAACTTCTTAAGAAAGGAATTGTTTATCAATGGACTGAAACTCAGCAGAAATCTTTTGACTTACTGAAATGTGCATTAACTAATGCCCCTGTTCTACAATTGCTTGACTTTCATAGACCATTCTTTCTAGTTGTGACCGATGCTAGCGGATCAGGAATAGGAGCCGTACTAATGCAAGACAATCATCCAATAGCATATTCTAGTTCTAAGCTGAAACCCTCTGAGCTCAAATATTCCACTTATGACAAAGAACTATTAGCAGTTGTACAAGCATTAAAACAGTGGAAGCACTATTTAATGGGTTCAAAATTCATGATAAAGACCGACCAGCAAAGCATTAGACATCTACTTAGGCAACCCCAAATTTCTGACCGTCATATCAAATGGGCTTCCTTCATTCAAAGTTTTCATCCTATCATTCAATACCAACCTGGAAAAGAAAATGTAGTTGCTGATGCATTGAGTAGAAGACCTGCAATTCATAATATTTCTATAATATCTTTTGATTCTTTGATTGCTATGAAAGATACATATCACCAGGATATTACTTTTCATTCTGATTGGCAAAAATTAGTTCAAAATAATTTCATTCCTGTTGATTCATTGTCATATAATGATGGATTTATGTTTTTTGAAAAGAGACTGTGTGTTACTATTCCATTCCGATCTTTTGTTTTGAATGAAATTCATTGTCCCCCATATCAAGGTCATAGAGGTATCATATCTACATTACGCATGTTAACTGAAGATTTTTATTGGCTGCATATGGATGCAGATGTATCTAATTTCGTTTCTGAGTGTTTGATTTGTCAAAGAATAAAGAGACATCATGGTAAACAGTATGGATTACTAATGCCTTTGTCTATTCCATCTAAACCTTGGGAACATATTTCTATGGATTTCATTACTGGTTTACCAAATACTAAATCTAACCATGACATGATTTGGACAATTGTAGATAGATTTAGTAAGCAAGCATATTTCATTGCATGTAAGAAAACTTTAACAGCATCACAAGCAGCACAGTTATTTTTGAAAACTGTTTTTACTAACCATGGATTGCCAAAAGTGATTATTTCAGATCGTGATTCTAGATTTTGTAATAATTTTTGGATAACACTGTTTGCAAATCTAGGCACAAAGATTGATTTCTCATCTGTATTTCATCCAGAAACAAATGGACAAACAGAAGCCACCAATAGTACCATTCTAGATCTTTTACGTGCATATACTATCTCTAAACCTCAGACATGGGATACTCATTTGCATTTATTACAGTTTGCATATAACAATACACCGCACACATCTACAAAGAAAGCACATTTTGAAGTCATTTATGGATATAGATTATCTACACCTGTTGCATCTTTGTCTAATAGAATTCAGACTGCTGATGATATTGCTACGATGCATAACAATATTTTTTATGAGGTTAAGGATATGATTGCTAAAGCCCAACAATCATATACCAAACAAGCCAACAAGAAAAGACAAGCCATGAATTTCAAAGTTGATGATTATGTTTGGCTTAGAATAGAAAAGCGTAGACTGCAAAGTGTAGATAGACATCCAGTTGTCAAATTAGCCCCTAGATTTTATGGACCATTTAGAATCATTCATAAGATTAATGACAATGCATTCAAGTTAGAATTGCCATCTCATTGGAAAATTCACAATACATTTCATATAAGTTTATTGAGACTATTTAGAGGCCAATTACCTATCCACCCTGTTTATAAAAACCCACCTTTATTAGAGGAAGAGACTGAAATACTTGAACCAGAAGCCATCATAGACGCTAACTACATGACCACTAGAACTGGCCGAAAGTATTCTAGATATCTAGTAAAATTTAAGAACCATCCTGTAGAGGAAGTACAATGGATGCACGCTAGAGACTTAAATGCTTTCCCCACTCTGTTATCTCCACATTGAGCTAATAGCAATTGAGGTCAATTGCTATCCCACCCCGGGGATATGATGCCGGGAGGCATATTCCACGGTGGATTCCGTGCCACGGTGGATTCCGTGAGGTTTTACGGTGGATTCCGTAAACTTAGATGACCGGGGCTCATACACAAAGAGGATTCTTTGTGCGAGAAGTTGATGGGGACGCCTGTCCTTTTCGGGCGTTTCATTAATTTAGTGTGTACATGGGTAATTCCATAGCGGGTGATTCCGCAAAATGCATATTAAATTAATAAACGTTTATGAGTTTAGAGTGCGCACTCGTAATAAATTAAGGTTAGGATTTATTTCTAACCAGTTGATTTATTTATGTAGCTGAAGACTGCTAGGTATTCACTTTTGTCGATTTAATTGTATTATTTTACTAACGATTGTGAATGCTTCAGTTGATGTGTAGAGATAGCAGCAGTGGCGGAGGAAAGCATTGGAGTTTAGCGAGTATTCGACCTTTGGACTATATTTTGATAGGCGCCACGCCTATATCTATTGAGACATCGATTATTTATTATTATTTTGTATGTGCCTATGCGCACGGATATGTTATTTCTATTTGGACATTGAGATTGGGTGTGCCACACTCTATGGGCACCGTCCATTAGCTTTATTTTCCTATTTTTGTAGAAAGCAAACTCAAAAGCTAAAAGCTTGTCATATTTCTGTAAATTGGGCTATTATTGAGCATGAAGATTGAAATATACATAAAATACATGCTTTGTGAAGCGCTCACACAAGGCATGGGGGGAGATTGAACCCAATTTGTCTCTTGCCTCTTGTCGTGCATGCTTTTACATGGTTTTTTGTGCAAAAAGGTAGAGTTCATTGTTCTTGGGGACCTTCAGGGATTCACTACGTGAGCATTCTGCGACCGATCTGCGCACCAAATTGTTGGTTAGTTAATTATTTAACTTTAAATTGTTTAATTACTTAGTTGTGCGTAGCTTAGTAGGTTAGTGATTAGGTAGTTTAGCTTGGTGGTTAGCTAATTTTTACTTGTTGGTTAGTTAATTGTTTGAGTTTTAATTGTTTAATTAGTTAGTTGTTAGTAGCTTTGTAGGTTAGTACTTAGGTAGGTTAGGTTAGTTAATTTTTAATTGTTGGCTAGTTAATTATTTAATTAGTTAGTTGTTAGTAGCTTAGTAGGTTAGTGCTTAGGTAGGTTGGGTTAGTTAATTTTTAATTGTTGGTTAGTTAATTGTTTAATTAGTTAGTTGTTACTAGCTTAGTAGGTTAGTACTTAGGTAGATTAGGTTAGTTTAGTTAGCTTGGTTAGTGGTTAGGTTAGGTTAGTTTACTTAGTTGTAAGTGATTAGAGAGAGAGAGAGAGAGACAGAGAGAGAGAGATTAATTTTTAATTGTTTGTTGGTTAGTTTTTTTTATAATTGTTGGTAGTTAATTGTTTGACTTTCAATTGTTTGATTACTTAGTTGTGTGTAGCTTAGCAGGTTAGTGGTTAGGTAGGTTAGGTTAGTGGTTAGCTAATTTTTAATTGTTGGTAAGTTAATTGTTTAATTAATTAGTTATTTTGGGGTTAGCTTAAATTGTTAGTAGTTAGGTAGGTTAGTTTAGTTGAGAGAGAGATTAGGTTAGTTAAATTTTTAATTGATTGTTGGTTAGTTAATTGTTTAATTAGTTAGTTGTTAGTAGCTTAGTAGGTTCGTGGTTAAGTAGGTTAGGTTAGTTTAGTTAGCTTGGTTAGTTAGTGGTTAGGTTATGTTTGGTTAGGTTAGTTTAGTGTGTTGTAAGTGGTTAGAGAGAGAGAGAGAGAGAGAGAGAGAGAGAGAGAGAGAGAGAGAGAGAGAGAGAGAGAGAGAGTAGGTTAGTTGTTAGTAGCTTAGTAGGTTAGTGGTTAGGTAGGTTAGGTTAGTTTAGTTGTTGTGGGGTTAGCTTAAATTATTAGTAGTTAGGTAGGTTAGTTTAGTTGTGTGTGTGTGTGTGTGTGTGTGAGAGAGAGAGAGAGAGAGAGAGTAGGTTAGTTGATTGTTGGTTAGTTAATTGTTTAATTTTTAATTGTTTAATTAGTTAGTTGCCGATGTTTGTTAGTTTATCTGTTGTTTACTTTTTAATTGTTTTATTAGTTAGTTGTTCGTAGCCTTGTAGGTTAGTGGTTAGGAAGGTTAGGCTAGGTTAGTTAGCTTAGTTAGTTAGTGGTTATGTTAGGTTAGTTTAGTTAGTTGTAAGTGGTTAGAGAGAGAGACACAGAGAGAGAGAGAGAGAGAGAGAGAGAGTAGGTTAGTTTAATTTTTAATTGGTTGTTGGTTAGTTAATTATTTAATTAGTTTTTCTTTTTTTTCTCTGTCTCTCCTGTCCTTCCTCTCTCTATTTTTCTCACTTCTCATTTTTCTTCTTCTTTCTCTCTCTCTCTCCCTCCTTCTCCTTCTCCTTCTCTCTCTATCTCTTTTTCTCTTCTTCTTCTTCTTCTCTCTCTCTCTCTCTCTCATTTCCTTCTCCCTCTTCTCTCACCTCTTCTTCTTCTGTCTTCTTCATCTTCTTATTCTTCATCCCCCCTACTCTCTCTCTCTCTCTCTCTCTCTCTCTCTCTCTCTCTCTCTCTCTCTCTCTCTCTCTCTCTCTCTCTCTCAGTTGGTTAGGTTCGTTAGTTTAGTTAGTATCATGTTAGTTGGTCAAGTGGTTTTACGAAGAGAAATCTTCATCTTCTCTCTCTTTTTCTCGCTTCTTTTTCTTCTTCTTATTTTTTTCTCAGTCTCTCCTATCCTTCTTCCTCTTCTTCCTCCTCAATCTCTCCTTCTTCTTCTTCTTCTTCTTCTTCTTCTTCTTCTTCTTCTTCTTCTTCGTCTTTTTTTTCTTCATCCCCCTATTCTCTCTCAATGTCTCTCTTTCTTAGTTAGTTAGTTAGTTGGTAGGTTACTTTAGTTTAGGGTTGGTTGGTTAGGTGTAGAGAGAGGGAGAGGGAGAAGCAGAGATAGAGGGTTAGTTGAACTTTGGCGGTATTAGGTATGAGAATTTTCATTGTTTCTAAAATTTGAGAATATTTTATATATCCCTTAAGGTTAACAAGTGCTTTTTGCCCAATATGGCGGCTTCTGCAACCAACAAGGATATGTCTGTAGAATATACTAAACAGTGCACTCCTAACGTGCAAATGAATGTACACAAAATAAAGGAGGTCACAAGGAAGAAGGTAGTTCATTGTGCACTTAAGCGTGTTGGAGGGCATGATAGTTCCATTGGTTCCTTGAAGTTTATTCGTTGCTTGGATGGGATTGAAAAGCAAGTGAAGACACTGTTTCGGTGTCAAAAAGCCTCGATTTCTATTGGTGAGAACATTGGTGACCGTCTACTACTGAGGATTGAGAGAATATTGGAAGAGAAATATGAAGGGCACCTTGCTGACGGAGTAATGATACAGGGTGAGTTAGAAGGGATCAAGGGTTATATAGGTGACATTTATGAACATATCCAAAAAAATTGGAGGCCGTGTGCTGGATCTTTGGACGATCAAGAAGAGAAGTTGAAATATCTTCTTAATAGTGCAAGTCGTATAGAGAATGGAGTATGTGAGTTGATTGCTCACAAGAATGAGAGCTTGATTGCACTAGTGAACATTGCTCTTGATGTGCAACTTATTTCTTTGAAAGTTTATCTTAATAGATTTTCAGCAATGTTAATGCAGATGAATTGCCGTGCAGGCTCATCTTCTGGCACTGGAGAAGATTGCCCTTGATATGAACTAGAGAACATTGCTTCTTTGAAGAGTGGTTCACAATAGGTTTTTGGCAATGTTAACCAATGCTTCTTTGCCGTGGTTTGCTTGGTATATGTAATCCCTACAAGACTTCTAAAATGAATTGTTTAATGAAAATTTTCATTTTGAAACACATTGTCTATGTCTTGCAAATTATAAAACTACTTTTAAACCATTTTAATAGTTTCTCTTTCTCTTTGTTTCTCTCTCAATTACTGTACAATTTTGCTATTGTGCTTTTGTAGCTTAGATTGGACTAGATACATAGAATGATTAGAGCTTTCATATGTTGGGACATTTTGTATAGTTTGGTTTTGCAATTAGGGTACACACACACACACATACATACATACATACATACATACATACATACATACATACATACATATATATATATATATATATATATATATATATATATATATATATGTATGTATGTTTCTCACTCTCTCTCTCATTCTTCTTCGTGTTTTTCATCCTCCTCTTCTTTGTCATGTTGGGACGCTTTGTATAGTTTGGTTTCAGCAATCATGGTACATATACCTCTCCCTCTTCGTTATTGTGAGTTGGTAAGTTATTGTAAGCCATCTCAAAATATATTCCTATGGGATTGGCACCAATAAGTATTTCGAGACTCAAGACACCTTCTTGTGTGTCAAACATGTTGTTTTCTCTCAAGATTGTGCAGATGTACATGAATGAACATCCATTGGCAGGGCCTTTAGGGAATGTGTGGCTGGTGCTTTGTGAGTGCCATGTGTACATGATGGCACTCATACGTAGCGTACATATATTCTTTCATGCATTTAGGGTTTGTGGTTGTGAATGTGTCTATTGCTTATGTCTTGAATAGCTTTGAGATTTATTTGTTGTGTGACTCTTATGTTCTCTTTAAAGTTTGGTGTAGCCATGGAACAAAGCAAAGCCATGGGAGATATTCCTGGTGTAGTGCTTTCGAATCCATTGAATGTACTGAATTTAGTTGAATTAAACAAAACGGCAACAACATCATCTCTTTGACACTTGCTCGCTTGGAGCCATTCGCATGGGTATGGAAGATAATTGCTTTAATTGTGCTTGTATCAAAGTACTACTATATATATTTTTGGAGATGATTGTTTATATATTTCATTGCAGCCAACTCGGGGCTCTAATAGAATGAATGTGCGAAAAATGAAAAAGGTGGCAAGGGGACAAGAGACGCATGTTGCTAAATATACAAGAGCTACAAAGATTCAGAGAAACACGTGTTGAGATACTTGCAATCACACCTACTCTAGTCCCTTTGTATAGGACAGCTAGGCTAGGAAGATGCAGTCCATTCTAGGAAGAGAGACAACATCCCATATGCACAGTGGATGTTAAGTGCTACCAAAGAACTCTATATAATGATGTACTTGAACTATCACTTTCATATGATGATAATGCAATAGTACTTGTCTCTTATGTCAAGTGTCTATGTCATTGTTGTCCATACACAAGATTGTGTTTATGAGTTCAAGTCTCAATCTTGAAACCTAATTCACTTGTGTAACATTTGTCTACATTGTCATGTCAACGTGAGTTGTGTCTTTATCTTCCATCCTCCATAGCTACCGCCTGTGTCATGCTCTAGATCCCGCATCATTAACATGTATCAGAGCTCAGCTGAGCATGGCTTAGCTCTCCTCTACTATCTCTCAGCTCATCTTAACTGCATGTAAACTCAAGTCCAGCTCATGGTTCTATTTCTCACCCTCATCTCTACTTGACCTTCCTTGGCAGCCATAGCCAGCCTGCACCCTACCTGCTTCAAGCTCTTGGATCTCTCTCCACAAGTCATATCTCACTGCAATTCCTTTTGGGAAAATGTTCCTCTACTTCCAGAGCTCCTCCTGGCACCTCACACCTAAGCATTGCACACCCTGGAGCTCAGCATCAAACAGGACCCAGCTCACTTGGAGTCATTGGATCTCTCAATATAAAGCATATCTGCTGATGATTCCTTCTAAAGACCTCTTCATCTGGTTAAGGCGGAGCAGCCCAGCATCATAGCCACTGACATTAGCCACCTTTGCCCCCATCATTGTCAAAATTGTCGAAATCTGCCCGAACTGCGCCTGTCTGCGTTTCGTCATCCTGCACGCCTACTACTCAACCTGCTGTTGACAATGGTTATGGGGCAATGAAAGCCCATGAGTTAAGCTTTCTTTCTATAAAAAAAGTTTGGGAAATGATCAAGTATTCAATCCACACAGAGCAAAAAACCAGGCCCCTGTCTGAAACCCTAAACTGTCAGCCATGGCCATTTTCATTAAAGCTCAAAAATCTCATCATTTTCTCTCTCCTGCCACCTGGAGCAACCCTCTACCACTCTGATCTACTGCCCCAGCATCAAATCAAGGAGGGGAAGGACCTGGAAAGATCGACAAAGGATCGAAGAACCGAACAGGAAGATTTAAGCTCAACATCAAGTCAGACATAGTGTGTTTTTCACACTACCATTACTTGTGTCTCTTGACACGTTGTAATCTTCTCTTTCACTTGTAAAATCTGAGAATCTTGGAACTGATTTGCTGCTGCTCTAGCTCTTCAGCAAAAGACTCACTGACAGCTCGGTTCAAGGGAGTTGGGTTTCGCACTTGGCAAACCCGCATCAAGCTCATCTTGATGAAGAAGGGTCTCGGGCCCATCACAAATGGCAAAGAGAAGAAACCTCAGGATGCGGACCTTGCAGCTACTTGGCAAAATAATAATGACAAAGCCCAGGCCATTATCAAACTGGAGCTAGACGACAGCTATATCCACCATGTGGATAATTGTGAGACCTCTTTGGATACATGGAAGAGACTTGACACCTTGTTTGGTGCACAGTCTAAATCATCAACGTATGGTCTCCTGATTGAGTTTTTCAGGCTTGAAATGAAGTCTAGCACATCACTTGCCGCACATCTAAATTACATGGAAGGACTTCTAACCCAACTTGCAGGAATCAACATTAAAATGAAAGAAGATGTTTGCATCGGTGTTCTACTTAAGAGTTTGCCTCCTGAATATAATAATGTATCAACAACTTTAATAAACATGCCAAATCTTGAACTTGTTGATATCCAGGCATCACTGTTAGAAGAGGAAAAGAAGCTAAAAACTAAGGAAGCACCAAGTACCTCTAGAGATGAGCATGCATTATATGTTGGCAATATGTACAAAGGCAAGAAGGATCAGCTCTTCTGTGACTTCTGCAAAAGGACTGAACACACCGAGAAGTTTTGCCACGCAAGAAAGAGGTCTCAAAAGGCATATCTAGTTGCAGTCCAAGAAGAAGAAGAAAATGGAGCAAAGGAAGAAGAAGAAGAAGACCACCAGGCGAAGGACAAACCTCATCAGTCCTTCTATTCAGATAGACTTTTTTAGTTTTGTGTTTCCTTTTCCTAATGTCTCAAACATAGACTTGTAAAACTCCTTAGTTATCCTTGTACTACAGCCTCTGTACACTTTGTAAGGCCCCTACTATAGCCTCTGGATGTCCATCATGTTTGTGGTACCCACACTTAGCCTTTTTTGCAACAGCCTCTGGTGTTTTGCCATGTTTATGGTGTGCCCACACTTTGCAGGTGTTGCCTTTACTAAAGCCTTTATACACTTTGTACTTTTGGTTGTGATTGAGGAGGGGTGTTGAGATACTTGCAATCACACCTACTGTAGTCCCTTTGTATAGGACAGCTAGGCTAGGAAGATGCAGTCCATTCTAGGAAGAGAGACAAAATTCGATATGCACAGTGGATGTTAAGTGTTACCAAATAACTCTATATAATGATGTACTTGAACTATCACTTTCATATGATGATAATGCAATAATACTTGTCTCTTATGTCAAGTGTCTGTGTCATTGTTGTCCATACACAAGATTGTGTTTATGAGTTCAAGTCTCAATCTTGAAAGCAAATTCACTTGTGTAACAGTTGTCTACATTGTCATGTCAACATGAGTTGTGTCTTTATCTTCCATCCTCCATAGCTACCGCCTGTGTCATGCTCTAGATCCCGCATCATTAACAACACGAGGGCTACTTCAAGTGCTTTGAACTTTAAAAAACTTGAGGCCAGGATGAATGAGTTGATGGAAATGCAGACGAGTTTATGTGTGCATGTTGATCGTGCACTTGCCACATGTACTCAATGGAGTTACATGAACAGGCTAAAGGTCTGTATGGTGTTGTGTGTGAGACAAAACACATGCAAGGTGTTCTCCAGCAAGTGTTGACTGATCTGGGTGGTGAAGTAAGGGCACTTTTAGTAGTTATTTATGAGACAAGTAGATTAATGAATCTACTGGTGAATGATATGTGGGCTTTAGTCTGGGGGCTTGGAGATGACCACAAACCTATGATTTGCCAGAAGGGTTGTCAGCTGTCGGTCTTGCAGTTTCAAATGAATGTTAGTAGGTTTAATGCTTTGCTGCAACATTCATGGCCCTTGTGGAGGATTGAACCCCAAGAGTCCCTGTATGGATAAGGGTAGATGTACTAAAGACTTCCCGCAAAAATTAGTGGGTATGACAACGGTTGATAGTTCTGGCTATCCCATTTATCGAAGACGAGATGATGGAAAATCTGTGATCATAAATGGTAATGTTATTGATAATCAATGGGCTATTCCATGTAATCCTTTCTTGATTAAGAAATACAATGCACACATAAATGTGGAGGTGTGCTTGATAGTCGTGGCTGTTAAGTATTTGTATAAGTATGTGTACAAGGGGCATGACCGTGCAACCATTAAATTTTCTATCGGGGTTGATTCAGCACAGAATGGTGGTGATGTTCATAAGGTGGATGAGATACAAAGTTATTTGGATGCACGATATGTTTCTGCCTTTGAGGCATGTTTGCGGATCTATGATTATGGATTACATGATGAAAAGCTTGATATGCAACGTTTGCAGGTTCACTTACCTGGTGAGAACTATGTGGTGTTTCAAGATACAGATAGTATACCAAATGTTGTGCAGAATGAAGACCTTCAGAAAACTACTCTTACTGAATGGTTTGTGTGCAACTGCATTCATCCAGAGGCTAGGACTATTTGCTATCAGGACTTTCCAATGTATTGGGTGTGGAATGCACGACATAAGATGTGGACTAGGAGGAAGTGTGGGCATACATGTGGTTGGATGTATTTTGTAGCGCCTACCTGTGGTGAGCTCTACTATTTGCGGATGCTTTTATTAGAGTGTCGAGGATGTACCTCTTTTGAAGATTTGCGTGCTGTTGATAATGTAATCTATGATATTTTTAGGGATGCTTGCATTGCAAGGGGCATGTTAGAGAGTGATGATGAATATGTTGTGTGCTTAGAAGAAGCCACATCAGTGCAAACTGGTGCTCAACTTCATACTTTGTTTGTTGCAATTTCGGTCTTTTGTGAGCCAGCTTAGCCTGGCCATCTATGGGAAAGGTTTTTGATACCAATGGTAGAGGATATCATGTATAGATTGCAGCTATAGCAGGTGCACGCATGTTCTGCATCATGAGGTATCTAACATGGCTTTGTTACATCAGCAAGTCCTTTTGCACTATGTAGGGCGAAGACTCTCTAATTTTGATGGGTTGCCTGAACCTCATCAACCAAACTCACAATTGCATGCTAACCCTCTATTGCAAGATGAATATGCATACAACACATCAGAATAACATAGGGTTTCTAAATCCATGGAGAGGGAATGTTGAATGAGGGACAAATAATTGCATTTAGTGTAATTATGGATGTTGTTGACACAAATACTGGAGATGTATACTTTTTGGATGGCCTTGGTGGGTATGGGAAAACTTTCTTGTATAAATGTTTAATTGCGAAGGTGCGTAGTGGCGGCCGTATAGCATTGGCAACAACATCATGTGGCATGGCTGCCTTGCTTTTACTAGGGGGTCGTATCACTCATGGTTTAAAATCCCAATAGAATTCAATAATCGATCCACTTGCAATATTCCTGTTCAAAGTGACCTTGCTTGGTTTTTGAGATAGTCGAGCCTTATTTTGTGGGATGAGGCTCTTATGACCCATCGATATGCCTTTGAAGCAGTTGATAAAACTCTAAGAGATGTTATGAGTTGTGATAAGCCATTTGGTGGAAAAGTTGTTTTGTTTGGAGGGGATTTTAGGCAGGTCTTGCCGGTTGTGGTAAAGGAAATGCGTGAGGATATTGTTAATGCTTCATTGTGTTACTCTAATTTGTGGCGTTACATAAGGGTACTAAGGCTATCTGGGAATATGTGAGTGTCAACAACTGGTAGTGTAGTGGACAATGGGTTCATCTGTTGGATTCAAGGAATAGGGGATGGAGTGGGTATTACCAAAAGTTGTGTGTTCCACCTACCATGGTATTAAAATGGTAGTCTATCGAAATCTTGATTGATAGTGTACAGTGACGTGTCCAATGTGGGTGACTACACGTCATATTTTAGTGAGCGGGCTATACTTGCCTCGCGGAATACAAAGGTGGCTACTTTGAATGATCATGCATTGCAACTGATGCCAGGGGAGGTAAGACAATATTATAGTGCAGATTCAATTGCAGAGATTGACGACTCATTTTTATACTCTATTGAGTATCTAAATACATTGGACCTTGGAGGTAGATTTCCTCCTCGTTTATTGTTGCTGAATATAAATGCACCTATTATTCTTCTTAGAAACCTAAACCAGGAAGGGGTATGTGTAATGGTACACAGTTGATATGTAGAGCTTTCAATAGGAAAGTGATAGATGCTGAGATAATAACATGGGCAAATGTGGGCGAACGAGTTTTTATTCCCCAGACTACTTTTATTTCAAATGCCACACAATTGCCTTTTACTATGAAACGAAGACCATTTCCTATTGGTATTCGCTATGACAATCAACAAGTCACAGGGGGAGACTTTGTCCATTGTTGGGCTTTATTTAAAGGCACCAGTATTTACACATGGTTAGCTATATGTTGCATTTTCAAGGGTAAGATCTTCGCATGGTGTGAAAGTCCTATTGGTGAAAAGGATGTGGATATGACCACAAACATTGTATACAAGGATGTTCTTCGAAAGGTGCAGTAATGTGCATTGCTTTCTTTGTGGAGATGCAGTTATTGACAACCATGTGGGGACACTGGTTTTGGGTATATGTGAATTGCTCTCTGCGCCCTGTTTGATTGGCATATACTCTCTTGGAAGTAAATATGCTTCATATTTCGCTATTTATTTAACTTTTGCAGATGTCTACCCTAGAGTGGCACTATTACCCAACTTCTGACTATCAAAAGGAGCTATAGTGTACGTTGCGCATAGTAAGGAGTGATGATATCATAAGAAGGACACTTGCAAGGGTCATCGAGCGTTTATATGATGATGTTAATATTGACATCAAGCTCCCAGTTTTTATTGAAGTTGTACATTGTGAATACACACAATATTTTCGTGTGCATATGTACGATGTTGACCATAAGAAGAGATTTCAACGCTCTCATACTAATAAGATACCAAGGCGTTGGTTCAAGTATGGATTCAAGGGTTTGGGTTGTTTTGTGACACTACATCAACGTTTGTCAATACCTAGAAAATGGTTCACAAATGTTCGACCAGGTATTGTTATTGTTGGGATGAAATTATATTTGTTAGTTCTTCCATGTGCTCATATTGTGATTTTTGTTTCAATGCAGGTGGTAAAGAGAGAGGTAGGACTATTGCATCGCCCATGCAATTACCAATGGAAACTATGGGATCATTCCCTGCTTCACCTTCGCATGTTTTACTCAAGGAGGAAGATTTTGTTAATGATTCCTCAAAGAAGAGGAAGCTTTCTTTCTATTAGGCATCTTGGAGACATTGTCTCTTTTTGTTGGCATCGGCCATTTGCCTATGGTGCTTGAAAATACTCGAGTGTTGAGTGTTGAAATGACTTGTTTTTTGGCTGATTTTTGTTGTTTTTGAGAGTTGAATGATTGATTTTATGGGATGATTGATTGATTTGGAAGTGGTTTGAGAGTGTTTTAGATGATATTGATTGTGTTTTGGAAGATCATGATGTTTGTTGGTGGTTCTGTGATGTTCTGATAGGTTCTGAATGGTTCTGTATACCTTCTGTTTTGTTCTGTTTTGGTCAGTTTTGTTCTGATTATCTTCTGTAAGGAGGGATGGAGTATTGATTGATGAAGAGTGAGATATTGTGAAAGCTTAGTGAATGTTTTGTGAGAGTTTTGAAATGGCTTGAGAATGAGTTATGAGGTTTTGATGACCTTCTGTAACCTTTTGTAGGTCTTCTGTAGAGCTTCTGCTTCTGTTCTGTCTCTGTTCTGTTCTGTACTGTCTCTGTTCTGGTACTGTTTTGTAGACTGTTCTGTATGCTTCTGTAAGTGTTCTGTGGAATGTATGTGTGACTTTGGGAAAGTTTTCTAGCCTTGGAAAGAGGTGAATACAAGTGCAAAAGAGCTGAAGGAAGTGGAAGAAGTGGTTGCTGAAGACTCAAGAGAAGACTAGAGTGAAGTGACAGTAGTGAGCTGTGAAGAGACACTGTAGTGGCTCTGGTGACCCTTCATATCAGACATACCTCTTGGGAGGGGTATCCACGACCTAAGAGTGATTATTGAGTGTAATTTTGGAAGATTGTAGTGAGGATATGATGTATTATTGATGGAGTGTGTGAGAGAGAGTCAGAGATAGCCAATTCTACTGAAATAGAGTGATTGTATATGAGAGATTGAGAGAGAAGACTATGAAGATATTGAATATGAATACTATGTGATGTTATTCCATTCAAAGATGGTGTACTTCTTTGCTTTCTTTGTTCTATTGATGGATTTTGTGAAGATGTTGAAGAATATGGTTGATTCTATTCAAAACCGTGGGAGATTTACATGATGCTGCATGAAGATTTGTTGTGCCTGGTGTTCTTTTCTTTATTGTGATAATATGAAACATGATAAACAAGCTTGTTGATGTTACAAGATAGATTTTCTTGCAAGAGAATTCCCTTTTCCTTGGTGTTCCTCTCGGGGCTCCATGTTTTTGGTGCGCAGCCGGGGAAACTTGCCATCAACAAGCACCAAAAAGAGGCTGAAAATGAAGGAAATGGCATTGCCAAGAAGAGAAGAATTCAATGGATGTTTGTAAAGTTCCTTCTTCCACTGAAGAGTTGGAATTCCTCATAATCAAAGCAACTTTCCATAAGAAGTTCATCCCACAATGGCGGAAACACATCACCATCATGATGCATGCTCTATGTGGTGGACAGTTTCCTCTTCCTATTGAAGTAGCAGAAACTTGCATCTTGGTGGCAAACTGTTTGGGAACAAACTGAAGAGCAGAAACAGAGAGAATGAACATCCATGGAAGATTTGGCATTCATTGAGAAGTTTCCAGACAACATCAAGTGGGAGATTGTGAAGAAGCTTCAGGAGTCTTGGTCTGTAGAGGTTCACAAAGACAAGAAGGAAAAGAGTTGGAATTTGTTCGTGGACGCTCAACAGCAAGATACATGGGATGCTTGGTGTACTGATAATCTTCTGTTTGTTCAATTAGCAACCCACTGGAAGTTGGTAGACAGAGTGTTTTTCACAACATACACTATTGAAACCATCAGAAGCTGACATTACTATGATGATGGCACCACCACCATGCTCAGACGTATGCATTTTGACACCTTCAGAACCGAATACCTTCCCCTGTGTAGTGGCATGAAAGCAGAATTCAGGGACGTTGAAAAGAAAGAAGTAGAAGAAATGTTGGCAAGAGAGTCCTCCAGAGACTGAAGCCTTCTGTTAACCCTCTGTGGAGCACTAACAACATAGTGGAGTCAACCCCCTGATGAATGACGCAATAAAAAGGCAAGCGTTAGAACGAGTCCAGAGGTACGTGAGAAGAGAGAAAGCAAAAATCAGAGCCGAGAGCGAGCTCGCAGCAGAAGCCGCGTTTGACGCCCTTGCGGAACTCTTTACAGAAGTCCCAATGGCACATCAAGCCCTTCCTCCTCCTGCTGGAGGTCCACTTCCAAGCCAGATCCGTCCTGGAAATATTGATGATAGGCCAGCGAATGTAGTCCCATTGCCAGTTTTTAAGGGAGAGTACAATGAAGACCCCGATCTTCATGTAGCAGAGTTTATGGTAGCATGTGTGGCTAACAATGCCAGAACCCCTGAGCATTGGTTAGCAATATTCCTCGCCACTTTCAAGGGCGCAGCGTTTCAGTGGTATGAGAGACAAGCAGCAGGAACTTTTGGCACATGGGACGACCTGAAGTTGGCCTTCCTCACTAAATTCAGGCGTGAAGGTTTTGAAGAGCGGATGAGAGAGGAATTCATGAACCTAAGTCAGTCCTCTGGAGAAAGAGTAGAAGCTTATGTCTCAAGAATGGAATCCATCCTGAAGAGATGGACTAACCATAATTTAGATGATGGCATTCAGAAGGGAGTGTTTCTCAGAGGATTACAACCAGAAGTCCGTAAGTTTGTGGAGCTACAAAGACCAGCCACCCTGCAAGCTGCAACAGAAGGAGCAAGACTGTACGATGAAGTGGAAGCTCGATTAGCGATGAATTCGGGAAGAGGAGTCCTACCTCCTCTGATGCCAGGAATGATGTATCCACCAAATGCAGTTCCAGGGACTGTTCCCTATCCCTACCAACAGATGCCCCCGGTATCACAGTACAGTGCACCAAATCCACAGTGGCCACAATCCATGCCTCAAATGATGGCTCAACCACAACAACAATGGTCCCAACCAATTTCCTCAATGACAAATCAGCAGCAACAGTGGAATCCTACCAACTGGAGCCAACATCCAACAATTCAAACAGGAGCACTGAATCAGAACCAGAACAGAGACCCCTCTGTACCAGCCCAACCTGTTTATGCAGTGATTACAGAGACTCCTCAAAACCCTCCTGCCAGTACGTCAGGAGGAGAAAGCTTGAAGGATTATTTATCTAACTCAGTTGCAAACATAAAAAAGGAGTTGATGGATGTGATTACAGAACAACTACAGACGTTGAAAGTGAATACCGCGAGCATATCCAACGTTGCAGGAGCAGGAAGAGATGTGATGCGGTCAAATACTTGGTGTGGTAAGTGTCATCAAGCAGGCCATTTAGCCACTGAATGTACACGGAAACCAACCATCCCTGGAGCCTTCTGTTCCTACTGTTTGCGGAAGAACCATACAGAGGACATTTGCTCTCTGAAGGAGATGCATGATAGGAGAAGAAAGGAAGAAGACGCAAGATTTAACTTGCTAGAATTCAAAATGACAACACAAGATATTGGACCCAAACCTAGAGAGTTTGGTCCTAATTTTGGACCCAGACGATTTCCTTCTCAAAGTTACAGAGGCAGACAGTCTGGCGGTGGTCAGAGATTAGAAGTGGAGTGTTACAGATGCGGAGAAAAGGGCCACATCTCACCAAATTGTCCAAATCCTCGAAGGTCAGTGGATTACAAGCCCTTATGCAGTCGATGCAAAGGAGAAGGCCACACTGCAAAAGACTGTCCAAGCCCAGTCCCAGTGAAAAACAGTGCTACTGATAGTCCGTCCAAGGCCCAAGAGCCTACCTCCAATTTGATAGAATTGGAAGTTGCTGCCATCACGCGTGCAAAGCAGAAGGGCCCACCTATCCAGAAAGAAAATAACCCTCCTGCCAGAACAGTGAAGTTCAATCTTCCACCAGAAGAACAGAACAGAACAGCGCCTAACAGTGCCGTACAGAGCCCTACAGTGCCACAGAGAGTTACAGAGACAGGACCAGAGGTCCAGGATACAGAAGAGGAGGAAGTGCCACAAGTGGCAGAAGAAGTTCCTGTAATTCCTCTGATGGAAGAAAGAGGGAAAATGAAAATGGGTGTTGCCCCATTCCCTAACCGATTAGAAAAGCCAGTGGATCCTATTAAGGAATACGATCTGGTCAGAGATCTAGATACCTTTAGACCAAACCTCACATTCCGACAATTATTGATGTTGTCCCCCAGTTGCCGGAAAAGGTTCAAAAGTATACTGACAAGAAGATGTGGCTTAAGGATTGCTCCCTCAACAGCAACAAAGTCCAACAAGGCTCCAGAGCCTATAAAAGAGGTGGATGCGGCTAATGCTTTTCTAGATCTGGGTACTCCAGAGACTGGCGTGTGGATAGAAGGCTGCTTCATTACCAACACACTGATTGATGGTGGTTCATCAGTGAACATTATGACGGATGTTACAATGAAGGATCTAGGCTTACAAGGTGTGCAACCAACCCAATGGCTCATCAGACTAGCGGATCAGAGTAGAATCAAGCCTTTGGGCATTCTCCCATATGTGAAGACTACAGTGGCTGGAAAAGATTATTGGCTGACCTATTTGGTGGTGAAGCCAAACTCTTATGGTACATCCTATCCTCTGTTACTGGGCAGACCATGGCTTTTTGAAGCCCAAGCAAGGACGGATTGGTTTAAAGGAACTTTGACCTTGGGCAGAGGACCCAACAAAGTGGTGCTGAAACTGTATGGTTCTCAAAAAGGACATGGCTCCACCTCCTTGGAATTATCTTCTGATTCCCCTAATGAGGCTACAGATGGAATGTCAGCAGACGAAGATGATGTGAAACAGATCCTTCCCAAGAAAACAGTGGCACATTCCTTAACAGTGGATACTGTAAGCCGCCTTCCAAAAGATGCAAAGCCATTATCAATGGGTGAATACTTTCTGCCTGAACCAGGCATGACTTCTGAAATCACCTCTGACAGTGAGATAGAAGCATGGATGTACTGCTCTCCCTGTTATATGGCCATAGCAGAAGCAGAGACAGAGGCAGAAGAGGAGACAGAGAATCTGTTCTTCTGTTACAGAGCTCCTACAGAAGTAGAAGCAGAAGCAGAAGCAGGAGCAGAAGCAGAAGCAGGAGCAGAAGCAGAAGCAGAAGCAGAAGCAGGAGCAGAAGCAGACGCAGAGACAGAGACAGAAGAGGATGGATATGATATGGACGAAGAAGATTATGAAAGTGAGCCAGAAGAATCTATCCCACTTGAAGAGGATACAATTGGGGACGAAGTTCCAGAAGTATCAGAAGCCGATGAGCTCATGCTGTGGGATAGAATGGTGATGGTACCATTTGGTCTGGTAAATGGATCTTCTCATATGCAAAACCTTTATAAGAAATGGATTAAGAAGAGCAAGCCGTCTTTCAAGAGTGGCTCCTGCCGTCCTAACCCATCCTTGCCAAAGAAAGATAATGATTATGCACCGTGCCAACAAGCACCAGTCCCACAAACCCAACAGGCATCAGAGGGTCCCTGTTATGTGACGTTCCTGGATGTATCATCAGAAGATGAGTCTTCAAGTGAAGAGGTAATTAATTTTGAAACCAAACCCGAATTGGCGCTTATCCCATTCCAACGTCTTAAAGAGAAACTTAAGTCTCCACCAAAAGAAGAAGTGAGTTCTAGTGGGACATCAGAAGAGGACACCACTCCCTTGAAGGAGTCGGATCTGTACCTAGAAGCAGTCCGTGGGACCTTCATTCGTGAAGTAGAAGGTGAAAGGCAGTTAACCTTTGTGGATTCAGAAGGCACTGAACGCCACTTGAAGGTGGGTAGCAGCCTCCCAGAAGAGGAGTTGTTAACCTTGTACAACTTGTTGAAAGAGAATTTGGACGTGTTTGCGTGGTCCTACAAAGACCTAAAAGGGATTGATCCCACAATATGTCAACATCATATTGACTTGGAGCCTGATGCCAAGCCAGTACGGCAACGACAGAGGCGAATGAACCCGAATTATTCCACATTGGTGAAAGCGGAGCTGCTGAAGCTTCTGGAAGTTTATCTATCCAGTGGCAAATAGTGAATGGGTTTCACCCATCGTGGTTGTACCCAAGAAGAATGGAAATTTGCGAATATGTGTGGATTTCCGAAAGTTTAATTCCAAGACAAAGAAGGATCACTTTCCTATCCCTTTCACAGATCAACTGTTGGACACAGTGGCAGGACATGAACTTTATTCTCTTCTGGATGGATTCAGCGGATACAACCAAGTCCAAATCGCAGAAGAAGACCAATCCAAAACAACCTTCACCACAGAATGGGGGACCTACGCTTATCGAGTGATGCCATTTGGGCTCTGCAATGCCCCTGCTACTTTCCAACGAGTCATGATGGCTGCATTTCAGAATCATCTGCATGACTTTATCGAGGTATATTTGGATGACTTCTGTGTCTATAGTTTGATCAGTGAACACTGGGAACATCTGGAACAATGCTTTGACCAATGCCGGGAGTATGGGATCTCCCTCAACCCCGACAAATGCGTCTTTGGGGTCTCTTCTGGAGTTCTGTTGGGCCACATTGTCTCTGCACAAGGGATATCAACAGACCCTGCAAAGATTGAAAAGATCGCAGCTCTGGTAGCACCCACCAACCTCAAACAGTTGAGGGGATTCCTAGGCCATGTGGGTTACTACAGAAGGTTTATAGCCCATTTTGCGACAACAAAGGTAACTTCCTTTTACAAGCTCCTGAGGAAAGATGCAGAGTTTACCTGGACAGAAGAATGTGACAAAGCCTTCCACACTGTGAAGCAGTGTCTGATAGAGGCACCCATTCTGCAACCTCCTGATTGGACGAAAGAGTTCCATGTACACACTGATGCATCAATTGAAGGCTTAGGTGCTGTCCTCTGCCAGAAGGGCTCCTCGAAGCTGGATCAACCGATCTATTACGCAAGTCGAAAAGTCACTGATAGGGAACGGAACTATACAGTGACAGAGCTGGAGTGCTTGGCAATGGTGTTTGCCTTGGAGAAGTTTCGCCATTACCTCCTATCTACCCACTTTAAATTTTATGTGGATCATGAGGCCCTATCCTTCTTGATGAACAAAGCAGATGTGAAAGGACGAATGATGAGATGGCTCCTTCTATTCCAGGAGTTCGACTTTGAGGTGGTTACTAAGCCCAATCGTTCCCATGTTCTGGCTGATCATCTGTCGCGTATCCCATAAACTGCAGACGAGGAGCAAGATGATCCAGACCTCCCTGATGCTTCCCTATTCTTGGTAGAAACTGTCACTCCCTGGTATGCGGACATTGCCAATCTGCTGGCAACCCAACAGTACCCTCCTGGTATTTCTAGTCGGGAAAGGAAGAAGCTCATGCTAGAATCAGCCCCCTACACCCTGCTCGGCGGTGCACTGTACAAGAATGGCAAAGATGAAGTGCTCAGAAGATGTGTTGCAGGAGATGAGATTGGGATTGTTCTGAAGGCTTGCCACGACGAGCCATGTGGAGGTCACTTTGCAGGAGAAGCTACAGCCAGGAAGGCCCTGCTAGCAGGATATTGGTGGCCTACCATCCACAAAGATTCCTATGATTACTGTAAAAGATGTGATGCTTGTCAAAGAATGGGGAAACCCACGAGGACAAGTGCCATGCCATTACAACCTATCCTTCCCTTGAAGCCGTTTGAGAAGTGGGGCATTGACTTCGTAGGTCCGATCGACCCTCCCACCAGAAGGAAACAGAACCGATACATCCTAGTATGTACAGATTATGTCACAAAGTGGTGCGAAGCTAAAGCCCTAAAGCGGGACGATGGTAACAGCGTGGCCCTGTTCATGTATGAGAATATCATCACCCGTTTTGGCAGTCCCTTAGAGCTGGTAAGTGATAGAGGCACTCATTTCCTCAACAAAGTCATGGAAGAGTTGACAGAGTTGTATAAGATCCGCCATCGCAAGTCCACTCCTTATTACCCCAGAGCCAACGGCCAAGTCGAAGTCACCAATCGCATCCTCTCCTCGATTCTGACAAGAACAATTGCCGCACATCGTCGTGATTGGGACGATCGACTTACAGAGACCCTCTGGGCGTACAGAACCTCCCATAAAGCAGCAACGGGACAAACACCCTTTCAGCCGGTATATGGTACAGAAGCTGTTTTTCCTGTTGAATTGGAACTACCCTCTTTGAGAGTGGCTATCAAAGAGTGTTTGGGGGATGATGATTCACTGCAACGCCGTCTCCTGCACTTGGAATGTTTGGACGAAATTCGTCGGATGGCTCTACAGTGCATGGAAGCCACGCAAGCTCGACGCAAGGCTTACCATGACAGTTTTATCAAGCACAAGGAGTTCAAAGCAGGAGATTTGGTCCTAGCCTATGATTCACGATTTGGCAAGTTTCCTGGCAAGCTCCAACAGCGGTGGATGGGCCCCTATAAAGTACTTGCAGTCAACCCTAATGGTTCTGTCCAAGTGCAGACCGTTGATGCCTCTGATGATCCCTTTCTGATCAATGGATATCGCCTGAAGAAGTACTTCCCTCCTTGGGGATCTTGACAATTACGGTCACTTGATCTTTTCCCTCATTGGCGCGGCACTGTACTTGTTATGATGCTACTTCTGATAGCCGTTCTTCAATCACTCCTGATGAAGTGGACGCAACCCTCTGTCCCCTCAAAACCCCCTTCCAGCCTTGATTTCTTATCCTCTATTTTTCACCAGCGACAGTGGCGAGGTGGGTTCTGACAAATGGTCTTTCTACCATTCCCTTGCTCAATATTGAAAAGAAAAAAAAACATATCGGTCATGGGAGAAAAGGACTTAGGTCCCTGTCATGCCGACCTCTTCTTCGAGAAAAGGTGGAAACACCCTCGGGAATAGGGGAAAATAAGAAAAAAGAAGAAAAAAACCAACGAAGAAAGAAAAAAAAACAAATAAACAAATCTGTTATGAGAGAAAAGGAAGCAATTCTCTGTCATAGCAAGCCTCATTCCAAGAAAAGGTGATAAACACCCTTGGGCGAGAAGCTGGCTGTGGAAAAGGTGGTAACACCCAGCAGTCCAGAAAGTGGATTCATTAATTGATATCCCTAGGATTCAATTCCGAAGCTACCTCCCTTGGTACGCTGTGTCATGGGTCTCTCTGTAAAGCGTCTAACTGTCCTCTAGCAGACGCTATGTTCCTGTCCAATACAACGTTCGATTTGATGGCTACCTCCCTGGGTACGCCTCTTTAACAATTGATGACGCGATCTTCATCGACAAACAATAGAGTGACGTGAGCTTTCATCCTAACCGGATGGGGAAGTGAGTATGGTTGCCCTCTGTATCTATCAACAACGAGTGAGACAGAGGGTGGGGCGAGAGACCAGTCTTTTCCCTTCAAATCAAATGAGAGGTGAGAAGTGTGAATGAAGTGTTGCACGCACGGGATGGGCCTCTCAATGCACAAAGCACAATTTGTTTCTGTGCACTGCACCATAAGGCTCCGTGGCCTTCCTTCTCGCACCGTATGCCGGCACAGGGTGGGATGCACTGTTGCACCATCAAATGCACATAAGGCATACAACCTTTGCACAAGTGACCGTGAGGATTACATCAATGGGTTTCAGGAAAAGGCTGCCCTTCTGTATCTATCAACAGAGCGTGAGACAGAGGGTGGGTTGAGTGTGACTGGAGTTTCTTCAATCAATTACCGAGAGGTGAGATTGAGGGACGTTACGACACTTGGAGTCAGGTATGTTCCCGTTTCCCTGTGCACCCACGGGATGGGTCTTTACCGTCAACACAAGACACGCCACCCTGTTCTGTACACTGCACTGTAAGGCTCCCTTGCCTTCCGCCTTGCACCTATGCCAGACGGGTCGGACGCACTAATGCACCATCAATTGTGCACCCTGGCATACTCCCTTTGCACCATTCCTCCTTGTTGATTCCTCAACCGGGTATGAGATATGGGTCTTACTCCTTATTCCTCGAGTGATATTAGTCATGGGGCGAGTGACTGTTCTTTCATTCCAATTGAGTGACTGTGAGTTGAGTGTAGTATCCCTTATCATCATCGACGAATTTCTTGCGATTCCTTCCATCAGCTACCTCCCTAGGTGCTGCCGCGTGGTCCCTTCCATGACAGACGTGTGCGCTGTAAAGATGCCTTAGTCCCTCCAGCGTCGACAACCACACTGGACGTGCCATTGACATTCAACCCTGATTCTTGACGAAACGGGCCAAGTTTTTCTAACCCTACACTTTGGTTTCTTCGTGCCGGTCATGCTTTAAGTGTGGGGAAGTTAGTGGATGGTCTATGGCGTGGTTCTAGGTCCCTGTTGCTCGGTTAACCCTATCCGTTAAGGTCTTAAGTGTGGGGACGCGTCCCTGCGCGTCTATATTGCATACCCCTCTGCATATGCCTTACCCTGCTCATGCATGAATGCCTTGCCTTGCTTTTACCCTCCTGGGGTCCCTTCCCACCCGCCCGGTTATGTTCCACCCACCCTTGGGGCTGTTCCCTTGCAGTTTTCCTTCATTCCCTGATTTTGAGGTCCTTCTATGTGAATGCATCCTACGTTCACCAAAGTCCCAATCCAACCTTATAGCCCTGTTCCCCCCATTGAACTGACTATTTTTCCTTTTTAGCTACCCCTGTTCCGGTGCACGGTTTTCGAGTTATTAATTTTTGAAGTATTTTACGCAATTTAGACGGTTTTCCATGTGAACACGCTTTTCTTGCTTCGAAACCGTGATCTGACGTCATAGCCCTGACCAACGCTTTTCCCCTGACATTTTTCCTTTTTATTCCGCATCATTCCGCTACACGGTTTGTCCGTTATTAATTTTCCGGGTTTTCACGACTTTTTCGTGCGTATTTTTGACATATTTCCATGTGAACCTGCCCTATTTGCATTGGAATTCCAATTTGATTTGACAGCCGTGTCCCCCGTGCCTTCCCCTACCTTTTTCCTTTTTCCTCCACCCTTTTTCGACTTCTGGATTTTTACTTATTAATTTTTAAATGAGTTTTCGGGAGTATTTTTGGAGTTTTTCGCATAGGAACCCCTCCTACTTCCACCAGAACTGCGGTTTAACATGATAACCCTGTGCCACTCCTTTCTATGGACATTTTTCCTTCTTACTGCACGTCATTCCGGTGCCCGGTTTGTCAGATATTAATTTCCGATCCCATTTTCGGGTTTGTTTTTGGGTTTTTTCCATGTGAATGCGTCTTACCTTAGTCGGAATTATGTTTTGACATGATAGGATTGTCGGGCACATCTTTTTGCACAGTTTTTCTTTTTTCTGCACCTCATTCCGATGCACGGATCTTTCGGTATTAATTTTTAAATTGCGTTTTTGATTCATTTTTTGTGTTTTTTGCACGTGACCGCCCTTTATCCCTCCCGGAACCCCCGTCCCGTATTTTTCTTGTTTCCCCCCTGTCGTCCTGCCCACTTTTTGTTTTTACGCTATTTGGTTTTGACGTCCGGATTGGGAGTTATTAATTTTTCTTTATTTTTTACGTTTTTCTCGCGCTCGTTTTGCACGTGAACGCGCCCTTTTTCGATTTTACGAGTCTCCACGCGCCCCGGTCATGTCCGCATAACCCATACCGTCATCCCAGCGCCCTTTCAATCCCGTCACGGCAAATTTTTTTTTACCCCGCCCCACGCACGTGCGCGGGACGGGGGTACGCGCCCATCCCTTCCCACCTTTACCCTTCCCTCGGGCACCCCCTTGGGCCCCTGCCCATCTACCCTTCCCCCCCACTTGCCCACCCCCTGGCCCCCCCCCCCCCCCCCCCCCCCCCCCCCATGGGCCCCCCCCCACCCCTTCTCCCCCCAACTGTCCACCCCTTCCCCAACCGCCCTTCCCTCTCTCTCTTTCTCTCTCCCTTTCTTTTTCTCTCTCCCCCTGCGTGTCTCCTTCCCGCTACCTCCATCGCTACCTCCATCTCCCTCTTCCTCCTTCTCCTCTTCTCTTCCCTCCCTCCATCTCTTCTCCTCCTTCTCTGCTCCTCTCCCTCCCGCTGTCCTCCTTCCCCTCTCTCCTCCTTCTCCTCCCTTCACTCCTCCTCCTCCCCCCAGTCTGCCGTCTCCTCCCTCGCCTCCTCCCCCCCAGCGTGCGACTCCCTCCTCCTTCTCCCCCGCCTACCACCGCCGCAACCTCCCCTTCCACCCCCCTCCTTCACAGCGCCTGACCATGGTCTCCTCCCTCCTCCTTCGCCTCCACACTGCCCTCCTCCTTCCTCGCCCCCACCCCGCCTTCTGCTCCCTCCACGTCTTCTCCTTCTCCTCCCTTTCTCCTTCCCCTCCTTTCCCTCCATCTTCGCCGAGTCGCTGGAGTCCGCCACCCGGATCGCCGTCGCCCGCCGTCGTCGTGCCACCGTCGCTGAAGCCCGCGCAGCCGTCGCTGAAGCCCTCGCCCGCCGTTGCCGGAGTCTGCCGCGTTGCTGGAGCCCTGTGTCCGCCTCCGCTCCTCGCCACCGCCACGCAGACGCGCCGCCCGCCGGAACGACCATCGCCACGACGTCCTCGCCGCCGCCACGCAGCCGCGCCGCCCGCCGACACGCCACCCCCACCTCCCTTCTCCTCCACCACCCCCACCTAAGGTTAATTACTAACCTTAGTTTAATTCATTACTAACCTTAGTTTACTTAACCACTAACCTAAGTCAACATTTAACTAGGGTTAGGTTAACTCTTACCTAACTCTAGTTAGTCCACTAACCTACCTCAGGTTAGTCTTTCCCCCCACTAACTCACCTTAGGTTAGTTAGTACTAACCAGACTAGGTTAGTTAGCCCTAACCTAATCAAACTTAACTAACCTGACTAGGTTAGTTAGAACTTACCTAATCAAACTTAACTAACCAGACTAGCCTTAGGTAGACTAACCTGACTTATTCCTCCTAACCTGACTTAATTGACTTATGACTTAATTGACTAATGTGACTAATGTGGCTTAATTAATCACTACATTAATTTTTCCATAAAAAAAATTTCAGAAAAATTTCTAAAATTCCTTGTGCCAGTTGCCAATTTTTGGAACTTTGTCTGCTAGGAATTGCCTTCCCTATAATTTCTGGAAATTCCACATTTCCTAAATTAATCCCTAAATTGCCAATAAATATAGAAAATTTATTTTAAAATTGTAAAAAATTCTAAAAATTTCTAAAAACCTTCTACAAAATTTCCCTCACCTCCCTTGCTCATTTTCCATTTATTACACCATTAAAAAATCACAACTCAAAATAAAATAAAATAAATAAAAATAACAAACCAACATATTAACACATTTGCTAAGGTGTTCTCATTGTTGTTTCATCAGTGCTTTTTGCTTTTCCTTTACTGGAATTCTTCCGTGCGCATTCCTGCATTACATACACACCCTTCCAGGTATTTATTTTATGTTACTTATTTATTTATTTTCCCCCTTAATCACGAATTAATTGTTAAAATAAATTCTTTCATTCACCCACAATTTCCACACGCATTCGCGCTAAACACACATATTTTTTTAAATTAAAATCAACCAGCCATTCACTTAGCACGCGCTACGTGCGCTACAGAGGTACTCTAAATTTTTTAATTAAAATCAACCAGCCGTCACATAAGCACGCGCTAGCAAAAAAGCGCTCCACATCACCTTAAATTATAATCAATGAATTGCATTTAGAGACCCAGTCGGGAATCGACGTCCGGGAATCGAATAACTGCACCGTTTTAACCTAATAATTGGTAATTTAAATTACTAATAAGGAACCGCCGTTTTCTTATTAAGGTTTATCACCTAATAAAACTTCACCCATTTTTAATAATTGATTAAAATCAACCCTTCATTAAATTAAATCCCCCCTCACTGCACTTAATCCCCTTTTCAATGAACCGTTTCGAGGGATGGGTATACGCAGTTCTTAATGTTATTTTCCATGGTCCAGTCTTGGCTCTATCACAGATATCGTATTGATATGTGTCGGATATGGTATGGTTTTGGTTTCCTGTCTTAGTTACGGTTACGGGTACGGTATGCAGTTTTTTTTCTTTTATTGCCTGATACGGGGTTCAGGGTGTTTGTCTGATGCATCGCATGAAGCTTTCGGTCGCATTTGTCTCAAGGTCATGTCAAATTTTTTCTAGGATGTGGTTTGCTTGGGGTTAGTTGGTCGTGTCACGTTTATTTGGTAATTCTCTTATCCTTGGTTTTTGTCTGTTGCTTTGCAGGCATTCACCTTGATTGTCTGTGTTTGTGGTGTGTGTGTAACCATCTGAATGGCGCCTTCTCATGCTCCTCCCCCTATCCAGTACGTCCCACTAGTTAGTAGGGATTACTCGTCCCTACTTACTTTTGAGCCCCTCACGAAGGCAGGACTTGCTGCTTTTGTGGCCACTCCTTTTCCATTACTTCCAGAGGATCCGTCCGTATGTGATGAGTTCCTGGCCTCTTACAGCAAGAAGACATGAGTAGTCCAAGGCATGTCTATGACATTGACGTCTCGAGGCTTAGGGAAGGCTCTGTCTTTACCCTTCAAAGGAGAACCTTTTGTGACCACTCGTCAGCTCTTCTCTAATGAAGAGATTCTCAAACTGTTGCAGAAGCAGACAAGGGAAGTCCTTGATGTTAAGAAAGTGATAAACTCTTCAGGAGTTTCGTTTTCTATGATTACTGATCCCGTCTGGAAGACCATGTGCCAGTTCCTTCAGGACAGGTTCATGCCTGCCAAAACGCCATCCCACTATTTGTCCAAAGAGCTTTTCACAGCTTCCAGGATGGTGCTAAAAGGAGTTGCTATTGATTGGAGCACTTACCTCCTTACTAAAATGGATCAGCATTTTGTTAAAGTCACCAGGGGTAATGTTACCAATGTTACCTACGGATCATATTTGTCTGCCTTCTTGACCTATTCAGGTTTACAGAAGACTGTGCCTCCACCTCCTCCATCAAATCCAGTACCTCCTCCTCCACCTTCAGAAGAGTCAGCACCTATTGACATTGAGGATGATGATTCTCCACCTCCCCTGGTCATACAGCGCAAACGCTTGAAGAGGGTAGCGGATAAAGCCCCTGCTGTACTTCCCTCAGTGTCTATCCCTGCTACTTCTGGCAGTGAACTCCCTGGGTATCTCACTTGCAATAATCTATTCCGGGCACATAGAGAAGGATCCTGGGAGATCTCAGTTCCTTCCCTGAACAGTCTTGTTTCAGGAGATGCCATTCCTTTCCTCTGCAAGGATATTCAAAGTTCCATTGAGTTGTCAGTGACAGCCTGTGTTCAGCAGCTGTACGCATCTTTCTATGAGGAGCTCATGCAGTCCAAAGACCAGTTGCATAAGGCAACATCTGAGTTAGCTTCTGCTAAGGATACCCTAGCAGATCTATTTAAGCAAATGGAACAGCAAACCCAACTGGTTGCCACTCAAAGTGATGAGATTTCTTCATTGAAGACCCAGTTATTCGAGGCTCAGTCACAGGTTACTAGCCTTTCAGCAGAGAAGGAGAGGATGTCCAGCGAAGCGAAAGAATTCCAAGTTCTTTTAGATGACAAGCTTTCAGCTTTACAGATGGCTAATGACACAGTGGCCAACCAAGCCTCCCAAATCCAGCAGTTGCAAGATCAGCTTGCAAAGTCCCGCTCTGTTCCTCCAAGCCCTCCTGTTTCATTAATTCCTTCTCTTTCACAGCAGGACTTGGCTGCACTACAGAGACAAGCTACTTTGTGCCCTCTATTCCAAGACAAAGTGGAAAGATTGCAGTCCAGAATGGACTTGTTATGGTCTACCTTTGAGCAATTTCAGGACTTTGTCTTACCAGACCATTCTTTCTTTGTCCACTACCACTTGCAGAAGTTGGTCTTCTATATGAAGCTTTCCACGATGGATTTACCTTTTCCAGAGGATGGCTGGAGTGGGGCTTGGTCTGCTGAGTTGTTGACAGAGGTAGTTAGAATGCTCTTTGAAGATTCTGTCACACCAGATACCATGTTGATGTCATACATGTATCTCCGAGGAGATTTGTTAATTCCAGATGAGGTAGATATGATATGGTATGTGGGGGATGTGGTCTTACAGGCTGTTCTATATGTCAATCATTTGGAGTTGCGCATAGCTGATATGTTTCAGAATTATTCCTCCAAAGTGGCTGATTGTCAGGATAGTTCGTGGCATCCCATGATTGATTCAGTGGTCCTCAATCAAAGACAAAATACAGCTCCTACCTTTGTACAGAGTACTAACCAACTGAGGATGGATCTCTTAACCTATCTTTCCAAACATAATCCATTTGATGCTACCTTCTTTGATGCCTATCATAGACGATCTCTTTTAGGACCTTCTGTTCCTACCCTCCTCTATTACCAACAAATGGCTCACCGCCATGCTATATATATTTCCCTTTGTCAATCTAATTCCACAATTATTTTACCACTTCTTTTCCAACCTTCATCTTTTCCTCAAATTCCTATTTTCACTTACTGTTCCTTTATTGAGGATAGGGTATTTTCCCCTTCTCCACCCTGTCCTTCACCCCTCATAAATGTACCCTCCACATTTCCTATTTATCAATTAACACCGTTCCTTAGTGATTCCTTACAAATTTCTGCCACTCCTTCTTTAACCTTTTCTTCCTTTTATGATTTTTCCTATCCTTCCCTACATCCACTTTCCCTTATTCCATTACCCTCTCCTAACACTTCCATATCTCAACCACCTCAGTTGGTTAGTGATTGTGACGGTTTTGATACTCAGATTTCCAGAAGAAGGGGATGGAGTTCGGATGATTGCCTTACAGGACCACATATTAATTGGCCAGTAATTCCAGGGGAATGGACAGCTTCAAGTCAAGCTTATCAAAACTATGTTCATTTTGCCCAACAATATTCGCAGTCTGTAGATCCCTCAGTGAGATTAACTGCTCACTTTGCTTGGTATCTGGCGTATATGCATAGGCACTCTCATACTGATTCAAAGCCTATTCCAAAGTTGTGCATGAATGTCAATGTTAGCATTGATTCTCAACAGCTGGAGATACTGTATTTTCATGCCCTCTGTTTGCCTAGCAGATACTTGGTCCTATTGGAAAGGATGTGCTATCTCCAATTTTTCCAAAATCCTCCTAAAAATTTTGTAGATGAATCCTTATCTATGGATCGATTCCGACAACATCAATCTTTTAAGAGGGATCATCTTCATTGATACCTTTCCAATGTATGGTGGAAGTTTTTTTTTAATGCCAAACTTTTCTTTTTGAGGAAGTCATTCAGATGGTTGGTTGTGTATTAGTGTTTGTGTTGTGAGTTCATGTATGTCAAACGAACGTGGTGGTTTCCTATTGGATTTTGTGTACGAGCTATGTTTTGGAGATTTGTAAAGATGGGGTCGTGGTTGGAGAATTGAAGCTGATGCAGAAGAAGAAGAAGCAAACTCTTATATCCTTTACAAATTTGTGGTGATTTTTAGTTTGATAAGAGGTGTTAATTTCAAAAGAGTTTTCCTTTCTTTGTATTTTTATATATCAGAAACAGGTTATAAGTTGGGGTCGTGGTGGATGGATTCTTTGTAAGAAGATATTGAAGATCACAGTGAAGCTTTTCAATGAACTTGTATTCCCTTTTTCCTGGGTCGCGAGGACGCTTCCTTATTAAGTGTGGGGATATGTTGAGTGTTGAAATGACTTGTTTTTTGGCTGATTTTTGTTGTTTTTGAGAGCTGAATGATTGATTTTATGGGATGATTGATTGATTTGGAAGTGGTTTGAGAGTGTTTTAGATGATATTGATTGTGTTTTGGAAGATCATGATGTTTGTTGGTGGTTCTGTGATGTTCTGATAGGTTCTGAATGGTTCTGTATACCTTCTGTTTTGTTCTGTTTTGGTCTGTTTTGTTCTGATTATCTTCTGTAAGGAGGGATGGAGTATTGATTGATGAAGAGTGAGATATTGTGAAAGCTTAGTGAATGTTTTGTGAGAGTTTTGAAATGGCTTGAGAATGAGTTATGAGGTTTTGATGACCTTCTGTAACCTTCTGTAGGTCTTCTGTAGAGCTTCTGCTTCTGTTCTGTCTCTGTTCTGTTCTGTACTGTCTCTGTTCTGGTACTGTTCTGTAGACTGTTCTGTATGCTTCTGTAAGTGTTCTGTGGAATGTATGTGTGACTTTGGGAAAGTTTTCTAGCCTTGGAAAGAGGTGAATACAAGTGCAAAAGAGCTGAAGGAAGTGGAAGAAGTGGCTGCTGAAGACTCAAGAGAAGACTAGAGTGAAGTGACAGTAGTGAGCTGTGAAGAGACACTGTAGTGGCTCTGGTGACCCTTCATATCAGACATACCTCTTGGGAGGGGTATCCACGACCTAAGAGTGATTATTGAGTGTAATTTTGGAAGATTGTAGTGAGGATATGATGTATTATTGATGGAGTGTGTGAGAGAGAGTCAGAGATAGCCAATTCTACTGAAATAGAGTGATTGTATATGAGAGATTGAGAGAGAAGACTATGAAGATATTGAAGATGAATACTATGTGATGTTTTTCCATTCAAAGATGGTGTACTTCTTTGCTTTCTTTGTTCTATTGATGGATTTTGTGAAGATGTTGAAGAATATGGTTGATTCTATTCAAAACCGTGGGAGATTTACATGATGCTGCATGAAGATTTGTTGTGCCTGGTGTTCTTTTATTCATTGTGATCATATGAAACATGATAAACAAGCTTGTTGATGTTACAAGATAGATTTTCTTGCAAGAGAATTCCCTTTTCCTTGGTGTTCCTCTCGGGGCTCCATCGAGTGCCTTATACTTGGCCTTTGTGGCTTCATTTTGACTAGGTCTCTTATAGAAATTCTTTTTGTGGTGCAAGGTCTTTTTCTTGATTATGACCTGTTTCAGTATAATGTTATTGTTCCACATACTTATATTGTGATTTTTGTTCCAATGCAGGTGGTAAAGAGAGAGGTATGACTATTGAATCGCCCATGCGATTACCAATGGAAACTATGGGATCATTTCCTGCTTTGTCTTCGCATGTTTTGCTCAAGGAGGAAGATTTTGTCAATGATTACTCAAAGAAGAGGAAGCTTTCTTTCTATTAGGCATCTTGGAGACATTGTCTTTTTTTGTTGGCATCAGTCATTTGCCTATGGTGCTTGGAAACACTCGTATGCCTTATACTTAGCCTTTGTGGCTTCATTTTGACTAGGTCTCTAATAGAAATTCTTTTTGTGGTACTTGGTCTCTGTGTCGATTATGACCCGTTTTGGTATAACGTTGTTGTTTCCTTTTTTTCACACAAAGCAATCATGTGATTCCTTACATTGATGTCGAGAGATGAAAGTTTGTAAGTATGGTGCATGGAAGAGATTGTTTCTATGTCAGGCATTCTATGTTACAAATTTTATAAACTACTTTTAGTTTTAAGTTTTGTGTGTATGTGTGTGTGTGTGTGACACTGAGAGAGGGTGCTTAGAGAGAATTGGAGAGAGAGAGAGAGAGAGAGAGAGAGAGAGAGAGAGAGAGAGAGAGAGAGAGAGAGAGAGTAAGAGGGAGAAAGAGGAGAAATGGATTATTGAGCGAAGTTGTCATGCCATAGCACAGCAACTTCGCATGCCGCGAAGTGGCCTAGCGTTCCACACGCATGAAGCGTGCATGGAATGCTAGTAGTATAGCGATTTAAAAAGGAGCTCTATGGAGATTCGAGAAGATGAACTTGCAGTACTCAATGACTAGAAGCAAGTTCTCATTGGTCATTGTGGTAATTTTAATCAAGACTCTAAAAGGATTTGGAATGTTGTCCGAGACATTGCCTTGTTGAATCTATGGTGCCTTTGAAATAATATTATGTTTGGCCACTTTAAGAAGTAGACATTTATGGAGAATGCGGTGAACAAGTTAATACTCTTTATTCCCATTTAAGAAACAAGCCACCTAGTACTACACATGTTACATCCTTGTTGCATGCTGCTAAACTTTTAAGACCTGGGTCAAAAGGCGTTGAGTAGATCTGCTAGTGGCAATGTGGTGATGGAGGACGTGATCACAAAAAACTACAATGGAGGGGAGGAACTACACATGTAGTCTCACAAAAGGAAGAGAGATGAAGAAACTTTTATTTCCAGCGAATCTAGCGAAAAATTTCAAATGAGCAAGATAGCAACTCATAGAATGTGGAGCAACAAAACTCACAACAAGACTACGAGCTACGACTTGAGACCAATCTTCTAGCTAATTCACTCTACAATAATATGGAGGACATGTAAAATGGGGTGCCCAAGAGAATCACCCTCGATACTAGCAAGGTATGCAATAATGTGCTTCGTTTTAACTGTTTGGCATCCTTGTTTTCTTCCCTAGGAAGCCCCCCAACACAATCCTCAATGCACGGCGGCAAGTGGAGCAAATATTCTATGGAGGCAAAGGCTTCTATCAAGTGCTCTTTAGTAGCAAAGAAGCCACATGCAAAGTCTTGGACTAGGGTGTCTACTTCTAGGGTATGGACTTGGTGTACATTACAACCTAGAAGACAATGGAACTGGGTTAGGAATCCCTGTCCAAGAGTTGCCCCCAGTCTGGGTCAAGATATCAAATTTACCAGCATATTTATGGTGCATGTTGCTGGATATCGCCAAGAAGGGCTAAGGAAATCACTCTACATCCCTCCTTTGGCAAGTTCTTTCAGGAATTGAGTGTGCATGGTGTGGAATCCTAATGAGATGCAACCTAAGTTCATGGACTTGGATATTCCAAATTTGGCTCTATTGAAAGACCAATTTTTGTTGCATGTATTTTTTCATATTTCCAAAAGACTAACCTTTTTGCTTCCGTTTCACGGTAGGCTATACAGTCTCGCTTTTCATACTATAAACTGTCACACCAAATGCATCTCCTCTTGTTCCTTCTATGTATAGCTTTTGGGTTGTTGTCTAACCCTTCTCCAACTGCAGAAGAGACAAAGGCACGGAAGGAATGGAATGCAAAAGGCAAAAAGGTCATGTATTGGTTATCTACAGTAATTGACAATAATATGCTGGGACATATTAGAAATGCAGAGAATTCAAATGCAGCTTGGACCATACTTGAAAGTATGTTTTCCGTAAATACAAAGGCACGAAAGATTCAACTCAAGCAAGAGTTGAATACATTGAAGAAAGGGAAGATGTCTATCAATGAGTATGCATTGAAGGTAAGGAGCATTGCAGATGCCTTGGTAGCGATTGATGCAATGTCCTATGATGATGATTTGGTGTCATCTACCTTGGGTGGACTTAACAATGAAAAGGCTTGGAAGTCTTTTGTAACTTCCGTATATGTCAGAAAGCCATTTTCAGATTTCGATGAGCTGGTCTCCCTTTATGATCACTAAAGAGATCAACATGCAGAGTGAGACATCTGAAAAAAGTGGTAAACAGGTCCAAGCTTTCTACTCCAGTTCAGGAAGGGGACGTGGCAGGTCCTCTTCAAGAGGCCGTGGTATAGGACATGGTAGTGACAACCAGCAAAATAGATTGAATCAGCAATTTGGCGATATGTAGGTTTCAGGAGGTCGTGGTAACTTTAGAGGCAGGGGGAGCTTTAGAGGAAGCGGTGGATGGCAGAACAGAGGTTCTAACAACTCTGGTATTATGTGTCACTACTGTGGCAAAACATGTCATATTGCAGCTCAATGTTATGCTAAGAAAGATGATATTCGCAGTGGTAAGTTGCAGTAGGGAAACTATGCATCGTCTTCACGACAGAATGAAGACAAAAATGAACGTCTGTTTGTTATGCAGCATATGTTGAATGCTATTACAGGAAAGGAAACACATGATGTTTGGTATGTTGATTCAGGTGCATCCAATCATATGACGAGCCATGCAGAATGGTTTGGAGAGATGCAGGATTTGCAAAATGCAGGTTATGTGCAGACGGATGATGATTCATGCCACCCAATTTCACACATTGAAAAAGTTCCCTTGTCCTTGCATGATGGTAAGAGAAAGAGTCTTTCAGATGTATTACATGTGCCATCTATTACAAAGAACTTGGTGTCAGTTGGTCAGATGGTAGAGCAAGGGCTGCAAGTCAGATTTAATGCAAAGGGCTGCTTTGTAGAAGACTTGAATGACAAGTGCAGGTTGGTTGCAAAGGGAAGTAGAGTTGGACGTATGTTTACTCTGGATGCTAGAATTCCTACTATGAATGTTGCTATGTATGCTAAAGGAAAATGTGTTGTTGCGGATATTGAAATTTGGCACAAACGCATTGGATATGCAAATGTACAAAGGCTGAAATTAATGCAGCCCAAAGGGTTGGTTACATGTTTGCCTACATTTAGAGTTGTAGAATTTCATAAGATATGCAAAGCATGTCAGTTTGGTAAGCAGGCAAGACAACCCTTTTCACATGACAGAGATGTAAGCAGAAATATCATTGATGTTGTGCATACAGATATTTGGGGGCCTACACAAAATGTATCTCTTGGAGGCAGTTCATACTTTGTCACATTCATTGATGATTGTTCTAGAAAGCTATGGGCATATTATATGAAGGAAAAGAGTGAAGCGTTTGAGCACTTTAGAACTTTCAAGGCTGCAGTTGAAAGAGAAACATGCTTGAAAGTAAAGTGCTTGAGGTCAGATGGAGGGGGAGAGTACCTCTCGAATGAATTCATTGATTTTCTAAGGTCTCATGGGATAAAGAGACAGTTCACATGTAGGTATACCCCACAGCAAAATGGGGTTGTAGAAAGGAAAAACAGGCATATTGCAGAAGTTGCACGTGCCTTGATGGCTGAAAAGAATATGCCTAAGCATTTTTGGTTTGAGACTATTCATACTGTTGTTTATATTATGAACAAAACTCCCACAGCTACAGTTCATGGTATGATCCCTGAAGAATGTTTTACAGGTAAGAAGCCTAATGTCTCACACTTGAAAGTGTTTGGCTGCATTGCATATGTTCATGTGCCAGATGAGTTGCGGAAGAAACTGGATCCAAAGGCTGAAAAGTGTGTCTTTATTGGATACTCTTTAGAGCAAAAAGGATTATAACCCTGTCACATGTAAGTTCAGAGTGAGCAGGGATATCATCTTTGATGAAATGAGCAGTTGGTATGCATCTAGTGGTGATGCATTGGAGGATGATGATGATCATGACACTCATGTGCAGGCTGAAAAGCAAGAATAACTGACTCTTAGTGGACCAGAGACATCATCTGGTAGTCCTTGGTCTGGGAGACTAAGGAGTAGCTCTACATCTTCAGGTGCATCTAGTAGCACTACATGTAAAGACAAAGGAAAGAATAAAGTGTCAGATGGCATTGATGCAATTCTTGATGGAGACTCCAGTGGCTCAGAGAGCTTGGATGATGAGCTTGGCATTCCTTCAGTGAGGACTCCAGGTGTGCAGAGAGCACGCGTCAATGCAAAGACTCCATTGAGTGATTCAGTGGTATGTAGATCTAGCAGGGTCAGATACCATGTTAAAAGATTTGGATTTGGTTTTGAAGATTATGCAGCTCACCATTATGCTTATATGGTGAAACTAGTTGAGGATGTTGAGACCCACATATTTTGAGGAGGCTGTGGGTCATGCTCATTAGGATGCAACAATGGATGAGGAGTTGGCTGCATTAGAGGCCAATAAGACTTGGGATCTAGTATCATTGCCGAAGGGCAAGAAAGCTATTGGATGTAAGTGGGTTTATAAGATTAAGCACAATGCAGATGGTTCTATTAGTAGGTACAAAGCTAGGCTGGTTGCAAAAGGCTATGCCTAGACATATGGCATAGATTATGAAGAAACCTTCAGTCCAGTTGCTAGGATGGCAACTGTCAGATGTGTGATTACTTTGGCAGCAACCAAAGGTTAGAGGTTGTAGCAAATGGATGTGAAGAATGCCTTCTTGCATGGTGATTTGCAGGAAGAAGTGTATATGGATCAGCCAGCAGGTTATGAAGATTTTGAGCATCCCACATATGTGTGCAGGTTGAAGAAGGCGCTCTATGGGCTCAAGCAAGCACCTAGAGCATGGTCTGACAATATCAAAGAGTATCTTATCAATATTGGCTTTTATGTTTCTGATGCTGATCACTCACTTTATGTGAGAAAGGGAGATGCAGGCTTGGTCATCATAGTCATCTATGTGGATGACTTGATTATTACAAGTGATAGTGATAGTGGGATTGCTGAAGTCAAGGACTTTTTGAAGAAGAAGTTTGAGATGAAGGATTTAGGTGAGCTAAGGTACTTCCTTCGCATTGAGGTGATCAGATGTGATGATGGTATATGGCTGTCCCAAAGACAGTATGGCTTGGATATGTTGTCCAAGTATGGTATGATAGCATGCAAACCACTTTTAGTCCCGTTGGAGCAGAATGTAAAGTTGAGTGCTGATGTTGGGGATGAGATAGAAGACCCTACTATGTTCAGGAGGATAGTGGGGAGTTTGATCTACATGACCATTACAAGGCCAGACTTGAGCTACGCTGTTGGTCTTGTGAGTTAGTTTATGCAAGTACCTAGAAAGCCACATTTGGATGCAGTCAGATGCATATTGAGATATGTGAAGTCCACATTACATTATGGACTTTTCTATGAGGCAGGTACAGATGTACATGTGTTTGGATACACAGATGCAGATTGGGCTGGTAGTATGTCTGATAGAAGATCTACCAGCGGATACATGTTCTCTCTCGGTAGTGCAGCAGTTACTTGGAGCAGCAAAAAGCAATCTACAGTTACCATTGTTGTTGACATAAGTGCAATCCAATCACACATTTTGCAATGTTGACCCCTATGTGCCTATTATGCCTACTAAATAAGGGATTAGTTGAGCCATCCATTAGTGTTGCATCTTATAGGTTATGCACCATAGTAAGTGCTTCCAAAGCTAATCTTTCCCCTTCCATCATTTTATCACACCCATGGGATTGATTCTCCCTTCATAATGTCATATTCTAGTCCCCAACTAATGAGGTGGAGACCCCTTCTAGATTTTGTTGTAGCCACTAAAGTGCACAAACTATGGAGTACAGAGCTTCTATGGATGTAGCAATGCCGGTTGTGAGAGAGAGAGAGAGAGAGAGAGAGAGAGAGAGAGAGAGAGAGAGAGAGAGAGAGAGAGAGAGAGAGAGAGAGAGAGAGAGAGAGAGAGAGAGAGAGTGTGTGTGTGTGTGTGTGTGAGTGACATAGTATATATGGGTACAAAGATTGTACCGCTAAGGTTTTAGATATATATGTGTGTGTGTGACATAGTATAGTGCCCTAATGGGCGGGCATAGGTATGGTGGCCCTTTATTCCCAACAACCTTCCCCCTAAAGGCAACATGCCTAAAGGTAGAGGAAAAGAATTAGCTAAGGCTAAGTATGTACAAAGCTAAAAACCTATACCTATCCAACTCCCATCATCTGCCAATAATGAGCAATCCGCTCTGTTGGAAGACCTTTTGTGAGAAGGTCTGCATGGTTATCATTAGTATGTACCTTGACTAGCTCAATGCTCTTGTTATCAAGTACTTCCTTGATGAAATGATACTTCACATGTATGTGCTTTGTCTTTGCATGAAAGACATGATTCTATGCTAACATGATAGCACCTTGGTTGTCACAGTGGAGGACAGGAACCTCTATAATACCAAGCTGTCCAACTAAACGTGAAAGGCATAAGGCCTCTTTTCATGTCTCAGTGGTAGTCACATACTTTGCCTTACAGTAGACAATGCAACACACTTCTGCAGCCTAGATATCCAAGAGGTTGATCCCCCTGTGAAGGTAAATACATCATTTGAAGTAGACTTCTTCCAATCTGCATGTCCAACATAGTCTACATTCATAGAGCCAACGACAGATGCCTTTTGTTTTCCAAAGCAAATGCACAAATCCTTTGTGCCCTTGAGGTATCTCATGATACCTTTCACTACTTCCCAATGCTTATTGCTAGGGATTTCTATGTACCTGCTAACCACTCCCATTGCAAAGGCAATGTCAGGATGTGTAGCAACCATAGCAGACATCAAGCTACCAATAGCTAAAGCATATGGAATCTTGACCATTTCAGCCTTCTTATCATCAAATGTAGGGCTATCCTTTGTACTGAGTTTCACATATAGAGGCAATGGAACACCAATTGCTTTCCCCCCTCCATATTGAAATGCTACAAAATCTTGGATACATACTCCTATTGGGATAGATAGAGAAGCCCCTTTGATCTTTCTGTGAGTATCCACATTCCAAGATTATGATTTGCATCACCAAGATTCTTCATGTAAAAGTTGCCATGTAGACTTTGCTTTAGAGAGTCCAAGGCATGAACATCCCTGCTTGCAATCAGCATGTCATCGATATACAAGACCAAGATAATCGAGCTGCCATCTGCTGCCTTCTTGGTGTATAAGAAATGATCCACTTGACTCTTGTGAAAGTCCTAAGACTATATGAATGTATCAAACTTGTGATACCATTCTCGAGGTGCTTGTTTCAGCCCATTCAAACTCCACTTGAGTGTATAAGCAATGATCCACTTGACTCTTGTGAAAGTCCTAAGACTATATGAATGTATCAAACTTGTGATACCATTCTCGAGGTGCTTGTTTCAGCCCATTCAAACTCCACTCGAGTTTATGTACCATCTCTTCTCTTTGCTCTTTGCCACAAAACCCTCAAGCTGTTGCATATACATGTCCTCATGCAGATCACCATGTAAGAATATAGTCTTTATATCTATCTATATGAGTTCCATATCTTCAGCTGAAACAATCAAGCCCAAGATGGTTCTCAAAGTAGTCATTTTGACTACAGGAGAGAAGATTGTATCAAAGTCAATCCCATGTTCCTTCTTGTACCCTTTTGCAACTAGTCGTGCTTTGTACTTTGGTGAGGAACTAGAAGTGACTTTCATCTTATAAACCCACTTGCATGGAAGAATCTTCTTCCCTCTAGGTAGATGCACCAAATTCCAAGGACCATTCTTTTCAAGAGATTCCATCTCTAACAACATAGCCTTAAACCACTTCTTGCTATCCTATCTATTCAATGCTTCCTTGAAGCATGATGGTTCATTGCAGTTAGTCACCATGACATAATTAGCAACATAATTAGCACTAAGAACAAACCTATTAGATGGCCTTGAAGGTCGACTCAACCTACGAAGCGAAGATTCAACATATGCGAGCTATGAGGTATGCAAATCTACATTTACAGCTTGCTGTCCTAAATTTTTAGCATGCTATCCTACCACATATGGATTTACTAACTACATGTTATCTTGTTGACACTGCGGTGCATCATAGACAACACCTTATTGACCATTTTGAGCATCATTTCCTACATTTTTAGGAGTATTTACAATATGTATTCACTACTGTCCATTGGGCATAGTCTTCTGTCTAACAGATATATCTTCCCTGAAAACAACCATTTTGACCTCCTTTACCTTTTCGGGCTGCTTAGCATGTGATCTTCATCAAAAGATAACATCATTGCTGCAAACTACTTTCCTTTTCTTGAGATCCCATAATCTCTACCCCAATTTGACCTCATCACCATATCTTAAGAAGATGCATTTATAGGACTTTGGCTCAAGTTTGCTACATTCCTCTTTACAAATGTGCACAAAGCCTCACAGCCAAACACTCGCATGTGAGTGTATGAAGGTGGCTTGCCCGACCACTCTTCTTAAGGGATTCTCTCCCCTAAAGACATGTTCGGTGACCAATGGATCAAGTGAACCGCTGTCATAACAACCTCTGTCCAAAAGCCATGGGGTAATGTAGCATGAGACAACATAGTGTGGACCTTATCTTGAATTGTCTGATTCATACACTCTGCAACTCTATTTTGGGGTGGACTATGAGGGGCAATGAGCTCCCTCTTTATCCCTTCATTGTCACGAAAGTCTTGAAAGGCTTTGGACACGTATTTCCCACCATTGTCAAAACGAAGACACTTAAGTGTCTTGCCAATCATATTTTCAACCAATGCCAGGAATTTCTTAAACTTATCTAGAGCCTCATCTTGCCACCACGAATAGGATACACCCAGACTTTACGTGTAGCATCATGGACAAAGGTGATGCAGCATTTCTTTCCCCCTAGAGACAACCCTGGCATCTAGCATACATCTGAGTATACCAACACTAAAGGAGAAGATTCCAATGAAAGAGACTTTTTGTGTGAAGTTTGAGCATGCTTACCATAGACACAATGATGAAAATCAGCATATCGCAAACAAGGCAAATAACCCAAACCAGAGAGCACTTTCGTTCTAGTTTGACTCGTGTGTCCCAATCAGCCATACCACAAAGAAACACTTGGTTGCTTGGTTATGGCAATAACATAGTCACACACTCTTGATACATATAACAAATACAAAGTACCACTCTTTAAACATCTAACATTGATCCTAGATCACTTACATATCTTCCATTTTCCATTTGCATTTCTTATATTCTAAAGAGTAAAGACTGAACCATCCTGAAACAGTAGTTGCACACTACTAATACCTACAATATCACATCCATAGTTGTCCCCCAAGTGGACAACACCATGTTTATTCCTAGTGTAATCAGAGAACCACTCACAGTAAGGGGTAACATGAAATGAGGCACCTAAATCCAAGATCCAAGTATGCATATCATCACTTGTAGTATTTGTTGGGGGTAAAGGCGCCTCTGCCTAGCTACCCATGTATTACTACACTAACAGTACCTACCACTGCACACTGCAGATGGCAGGTGCCTGTCATTGTCACTTTATTATTTATTCTTTTAGTGACGGTTTGAATAAAGGAAGGCTCAGTCACACATTGTGACTTTTGGAGTTCCCATTTGGTCTCTCTCTCTTTCTTGCTCTTGCTCTCCAGCCATACCTCTTCCAAGCAAGATCCAATCCTTCTCACCTTTCAATTGCTATCAGAACATGGATTCATGACTACTTGAGTTTGATTCGTGGAGTCTTCAGCTTCCTATTGATTACCTACACTCATTGGGTCTCCTTCTCGACAGCCATAGCCGACTCTCTTGAGCTCCCGTCACGCTCCGGCTTCCCGAGCAGCTTCTCAGCCCCTTTGGGCATCCTCAGGGCATTCCAACAAAGGTAATCATTCACTTGCTTCAAGGTTTCATTTGTTGTTCACAGGTACAACAAGGTTTGCAAGATCAAGAGTAACCATACCATTGGAGCTTATTCTCACCACATGCTGCCTGAAACCTTTCTAGGCCAACTTGGTGTACTAGGCCTTCATTGGCTCAAGATTGAGCCTTCTTTCATCCGGTTTACCTTCAACAGGATCAACAAAACCCATCAGCAAATCAACGTGATTTGTGCATGTTTCTTGCTGCCCCTAAACAGCTCCCTTGCTCTTGTTGATGATCATGCTTGGTCTCTTGGGCATTGTGGCATTGCTTGCATTGATCCCTAACATGATTTGAGCCTTGTAAAGGCTTTGGGGCATTGATATTCAGCTCCAGTTTGACTATCTATATAGTAGATATGTTGTTTATGTCTGTCAGATCTCTACATGAAGATTGGAGCTCATCTATACTTCACTTGATGCCTGTATACTAGGCCATTTATGCCTATTGGTTGGTGGATGTAATGCTAGTGTTTTGCCATGCCTTTGTATTGATTTTTGGGCTAAAAAATCTCAGTTTTGAACAGTAAATCACTATTGTACAATAGTGGGCTGAAGTCTATTACCTCATGTTTGCCTAGCCTCTTGGAATTGGGACATGCTTCGAAGATGTACGTTGATATATTGATCATCGAGGATTGACTTTGAGCTTGATATTGCTTTGGATCATTGGTTGAGCTTGATCTTGCTTCACATAGCATTTGGATCTCCATCTTTGATGTACTTATGGCATGTACTTTGCTTATGTCTAACCGATCTTGACATGCTTGGCCTATGCCACCACTACATGCTTGTTACATTGTCTGGAGTTGGATGCTACTGACCCTTGCCTTGGCTTGACATTTGATTGCATTGAGCATACTTTGGCTATTTCTTGGCTTGCCAGAGTTACAGTTTGGATGTACTTGATGTTTATGGATCTTATCTACGGATGCTACACAGCTGATATGCTCATCAGGTCTTATTGAAGCTTGATCTTGGATCTTCTAGCACTAGTGTTCTCATATGCCCTTGTTGAGCTTCTTTGCTTGATATTTATAGACTTTGTGCTAGTGGGAGCATATTTGGATGCTTGACAAACATTGATCATGCGGTTCATGCTACTTGAGCATTTGGATACTTGAGACTGGAATCTTCACTTGGATGTTGCATGTTTGAATATATGCAATGGTCCTCACAGATGTACTTGGGCTGATTTGGGCTTTGCACTTCCTGAGCGTATACCTATTTGTGTCAGGTCTTGCCAGTGTTGTGTACACTTTGCCCTGCTACATAGGGGGTGTATCAGCTTACTAATGGATTCATTTGACATGCTTGGGTGTTTGCTCGATGTCTGTATGACTATCACATGCTGATTTATGTCTGCTTGATGATGATTATGCTTTGACAATCAGTGGTTGACTTGATGCATTCATTTTGCCTACAATTTGCTCTCATTGCACCTGGTTGTAATTTCTTATAGCAAGTAGTTATGCATGGATTGACATGGAATCTTCATGCTGAATCATCTTGATTTTATGTACTTTTGATGGTACTTGGTAAGCATCAACATTAGTTATCAGTTTGTGGTCAGTTTGCCTTGGTTTTGGTGGTATTTTGGCTGCTTGCAACAAAAAACAACAAGCAATTTTGAAGTGTTTGCACCGTTTTGGATTGCATTATGGGTTCTTCTTCCAATGACAATGCTATCTTCAACATCACTAAGCTTGATGGTATGAATTATGCCTATTGGAAGAGCCAAGCTTGGCAGGTATTGGTGCAGAAATCATAGATAAAGTCACTAAGGATGCATGGCGAGCAGCCTGATGAAACTATGACTCATGACAAATGGGATGAGCTTGATGAGTTATGCAAGTCCACCCTCATCTTGTCTCTCACTGAAGAAGTGCATTACAATGTGGTTGAGGAAGCATAGAGTGCTTGGCAACTTTGGGATAATATAAAAAACCTCTGTGAGAAGAAAAGTCCAGCAAGTTAGATGTATTGGTTGAAGCAACTTATGGAACTACGCATGAAGGAGAATATGACGATGTCTGCTCACTTGAGCCAGTTACATACTATTCTTAAGAAGTTCACTTTGTAGGGCATTACCTTCATTGATGAGGTTACTCCATTGTTTTTGCTTGGGACTCTGAGTGAGTCATGGGATGTATTTTGCATTGCCTTATGTGCTTCTGCTACTGTTTTGAACTTGCCTGATGTCGAGAGTTCTCTTCTACATGAAGAGATCAATGGAAAGAACTTGGATGCCTCTCGTGTGTCGCATGCTTTAACTGTTAGAGGCAAAGATGGTAATGGAAAGAATGATCGTGGAAATGGCCATGGCCGAGACTCATAGAAGTCTAGGTCTAAGTCACATTGTAAGTCACGCAGCAAGTCTTGTGGGAGAAATGCTAATGTGAAATGTCATCATTGTGGCAAGAAGGGTCATATACGCCAACAGTGTCATGAGTTGCATAATGAGAAGCGCAGAGAGAAGGGGAAGGACAAAGTATAGGAAAAGTCCTCTGATCGAAACATGGTACTTGTGAAATCCAATCTGAAAATCGAGGAGATAAATGTCATGCAGGCTGATGAATCTGATGGGGAGTACATACTTGCAGCTAGTTCTTTTGATGCTATGCCGTTGATCAAGGTTCACTCTATGAATACGTAGTGCTAGCTTTTGGATTATGGTGCTTCATTTCATGTTACACCATGTGATGAGTGGTTCCATTCCTATTGCAACGTCTCTGGTTCAATTCGCTTGGGTGATGATAGGTCACTTACTATTGTTGGCATTGGGGATGTACAACTGCAGTTCTCTACTGAGAGTACTTTTATGTTACAGGATGCACATCATGTACCTGCGCTTACACGTAGTCTTATGTTTGCAGGGTAGCTTGATGATGTTGGGTTTCATGTTTCATTCGGGGATTTTGCCTGGAAGATCACACAAGGTAGACTTGTGCTTGGTAGAGGTGCCAAGGCTAGCAATCTCTATCCTCTTGTAGTTGATGGGTCCTCTATTGACCATGTTTTATCAGTGGGTTTCATCCCACATGTATCTCTTTGGCATGGCCGTTTGGGCCATATGTCCTTGAAGGAAATGAAAATGCTTTCTGGTTTGCAATATTTACTGCCCCTTGACTATGCATATTTTGATTCATGTGAGCATTGTCTTTATGGCAAATAGACTAGGAATACACATAAGAAGTCTGTTAGGACACGCATGAGTGAGCCCCTGGCATTGGTACATTCAAATGTTTGTGGGCCCATACCATGTCAGTCTATGGGTGGTGCAAAGTATTTTATGACAATCATTAACGATTTTTCGCATAAAGTCTAGGCTTATCCCATTAACCTTAAGTCAGATGTCTTGGCTATGTTTCAGAGATGACTTGCATTGGTTGAGAACCAGACTGGGCATAGACTGAAATGCCTTAGGACTGACAATGGGAGAGAATATGTGTCATGTGCCTTTGAGCAGCTATGTGATGAGAGGGGTATTAAGCGTCAGTTGATCGGCCCCTATACCCCACCCCAGAATGGTTTGGCTGAGCGAATGAATAGAATCACCTAGGAGTATGTACACATTATGCTTAGCCATGCATGACTACCATAGAGCTTTTGGACTGAGGCAATCAATACACATGTTCATATCATCAATAGATCATCTTCTAGTGGTTTGGATTTCTAGGGTGCAGAGGAGGTATGGACTAGGAAACCTCCGTCTTATGCGCATCTACATGTCATTGGATGTGAGGCATTCTGCCATGTGCCCAAGGACAAGCGTACTAAGCTGGATCCTAAGAGTGTCAAATGCATTTTCCTTGGCTATGGAGATGCAGGCAAGAAGGGTTACCACCTTTGGGATCCACAGGCATGATGTAGTCTTCCATGAAGACAAGATGCATCGACAGCCCGAGAAGGTGGTAGAGATATGCAAGGTTATATTCTAGGAGGAGCCCCGTGCTCCAATACAGCTTGCACAACCAGATGGTCAGCCTGCAACAGCAATCAATACACATGGCCAGGATATTGGACATGCAGTAGAGCCTATAGTGAGATGTCTACTAGAGCTAGATATCCCCCTGATAGATTTGAGCCCTCAATGCATTATGTCTTGGTTACAGATGCAGGAGAACCCCTCACCTATGATGAGGCTATGCGCAAGGGTGATAGTCACTCCTGGGTGAGGGCTATGTAGTCTGACATGGGGACTCCTTGCATAAGAATATGACTTGGGATTTGGTTACATTACCTTAGCGTAAGAAGGCTTTGCCGTGCAAATGGGTGTACAAGCTAAAAAGTACCCCTGTAAACCCCAAGCAAGCTTATATAAGCAAGACTTGTTTGCTAAGGTTTTTAAACAAGAGTATGGAGTTGACTTTGATGAAGTCTTTTCTCCTGTGGTCAAAATGACCACCCTATGCTCGATTTTGGCCTTAGTCACACTGCTTGACTTGGACATGTATCAGATGGATGTCAAAACTGCATTCTTGCATGGGGATCTGCATGATGAGATTTACATGGAGCAACCTAAGGGCTTTGCAGAACGTGACAGGGAGCACCGAGTGTGCAAGTTGAAGAAAAGTCTTTATGGCTTGAAGCAGGCACCTAGGGAGTGGTATCATAAGTTTGATGCCTTTATGCAGTCACAGGGCTATAGCAAGGGGTCTGTATCTTTACATGAAGATAGCCTGTGATGGCTCATTGCTTATTTTGGTACTTTATGTGGATGATGATATGTTGATAGTAGCAGGGAAAGCTCATGATGAGCTGGATGCTCTTAAATCTCAGTTGAAGAAGAGCTTTGAGATGAAGGATTTGGGACAGGCCTCTCACATTCTTGGTATGTGCATTAAGTGCGACATGCATCAGGGACTACTCTACCTCTCACAAAGGGAGTACATTCATAAAGTCCTTGAGTGTTTTTTCATGCAGAACGTGAAGCCTATTGCTGTCCATTACCTTCTTATGTGAAGATTTCAAAGGTCGATTGTCTGTAGACAATGTCCGTAGACAGATGAGGAGAGAGCCGAGATGGCCAAGATCTCTTATGCATCAGATGTGGGCAGTTTGATGTATGCCATGATAGCCACTCGTCCAAATATTGCCTTTGCAGTTGGTGTTGTGACACGCTATATGGCTACACTTGGTAAGAAACATTGGGATCCCATGAAGGGTATCATGAGATACTTGAAAGGCACTGCAAATATGTGTATTTGCTACGGCAGCCAGGATACTGACTGGAGTTGTGGGGTACACAGACTCCAATTATGTAGGACATGTAGATAGTAGGAAGTCCACTTCTGGCTATGTATTCACCTATGCTAGAGCTACTATCTCTTGGATGTCCAGAGTTCAAAAGTGTATGGCTCTCTCTACCACTAAGGTTGAGTATGTTGCAGCCAATTGAGGCTTGCAAGGAGGCCATATGGTTGGCCCATTTGGTTCATGACCTTGGGATTGATTCTATACCTATGCTACATTCGGATTCTAGGAGTGCTATTCAGCTAGCCAAGAATCCAGTCTTCCATGCGAAGATGAAACACATTGAGGTGAGGTATCACTTCACATGTGGGGCAGTGGAGGACAAGTCTACTGACCTTGTCAAGATCCCCACTAATAAAAATCTTGCAGATCTGCTCACAAAAAGCCTCACTACTGAGCACTTTGCCTTCTCCAAGAGATTGATGGGCATTGGATGAGATGACATTTTTCCTCATCGTGTTGTACATGTGCACATTGTGTTGTCTTTTTCTTTTCTATTCACTCCTCACTGGGGCAGATTCGCCTTTAAGTGGGAGGTTGTTGGGGTAAAGGCGCCTCTACCTAGCCGCCCGTGTATTACTACATTGACAGTACTCACCACTACACACTGTAGGTGGTGAGCACCCATCACCATCACTTTATTCTTTATTCTTTTAGTGAAAGTTTGAAGAAAGGAAAGACCGGTCACACATTGTGACCGTTGGAGTTCCCATTTGGCCTCTCTCTCTCTTTCTTGCTCTTGCTCTCCTGCCATGGCTCTTCTAAGCAAGCTTCGATCCTTCTCACCTTTTGGTATTTGCTACCAAGGCATGTGCACTAAAGCAAGAAGAGACAAAGAGTACGTCATTATCACTATTGCTATCATGGTGGCTGACTACATTCACTTCTTCTATCTTGGCATTGCTCTTCTTTGCTGGGTTGACTATCCTTCTTCTCATCCTTGTTATCATCAGTCTTCTTACCCTTCCCTTTCTCTTTCTTCCATTTGTAGTAATCATACTTGAAGTGACCCTTCTTGCCACAATGATGGTACTCTACATCTTTCCCACAATATTTATTGAGTCCTTTGCTTTCAAATTTCCCCTCTATTGAGACGTGCCTCTAGTATGCAAAACACTTGAAGACTTGTTGGATGCATTGTTTTATCAATTTATCTCTTCCATAAGCACAACACTCTCTACATCAAAATACATTAGCATAGCATTTGAGTTGCTTGTGGCTATCTTGAAAGTATCCTAGCTTTTAGGCAGAGTACATAACAAGAAAGTAGCCTTGAACTCATCATCAATATTGAACTTCAAGGCAAGTAGCTGGCTAAAAATGGAATTAAACTCATTGAGGTGTGTAGACATGGTTGTACCCTCTTTCTTGCGGAGATCCATTAACTTCTTCAGCTAGTAAACTTTACTTGTAGCACTCTTCTAAGCATACAACTCCTCAAGTCTCTTCCAAATGGCATAGAATCCTTCTATGTTAAACAAGAAGGCATTAGAAACTGAAAGTTTAATGGTTGAAGGAGCCAGCTCATTGAGCTTATCCCAATCCTCTTGTTCCATGTTCTCTAGTCTTGCCCCCTTCATTATGATAGGTTTCACTTGCTTCTTCCGCACTAAGATGTTGTAGCACTGCTTTTGCCAAACTATAAAGTTATGTGTCCCTTCAAGCTTCTTGATGTGCATAAGATGACTGCTATCACTATTGCTAGCCATGATTATAGCTCAAAATGACAAGAGAACAAGCCTAATCCATCACACAAGAGATGCAAAGGACCAACTTGTAGTATACTTCCAAAATCTTAGTTCTAGTTACTGATCATATTTCAACATGACAGTGACATTTCAGACCAGTATCATGCATATAGACATCAGCGAATAGTAGATAAGTCTAGGTACAAATTGCCTACAAATGGTCTTTGCTGTTCACAATATACAAAAAAAAAAAGCTTGCACAAACTGATCTATTTTTAGCTTTAAAAATATGAGGCATAACACATATCCAATCACTACTCAAGCATGTGACCTTATGTTGGTACCAAAACCATGCTTATAAGCTTCACTGGAAGCATACAACCCTGTTGAAATCACTTAGATATAGCACCTACTATCTGCAATTTCTGATAGCCAAGACACCCTTTCCTGAGCTCCAAACCAAGCATAAAACATCTCCAAAATCGCTTCCAAGTGATTAGCATTCATGGTATGCATGTACATTGTTTCATTATAATACCCGAGAGATGACCCAAATGCAATAGTCATACCACAAATCTCAGCCAAGCACATTCAACCATGTTATAAACAACAATAAAAATGACAGTAAAACTGAGTATAATCTTTGCTAAAACTAGGACCCAAGGCATATCATCTCCCAATGTAGTAGCACCAAAATATCACCATTCGGGCATCCCAGGAAGCGTATGTGAGCTCAAACAATGAAGCATATGACTTCTCATACTTGTCAATCATAGACTGACTACTGTATACAACAGTGAATTCACTGTCAAATGAAGCTATTTAGTGGCAAAAACAACTCCAAATCAATCGCATAACATATGCATAGCATCTCTTAGCATTTAGGCATCAATAAGTGACTAATAGGCATCAAATGTCAATGGCAACAAGCATAACACCAAATCTTAATGTTGTTGTCATGTTTTACACTATTTGTGGACTATTATAACACTCCAGAACTGAAGCAAAACAATCCCAAATGTCAATGCTAAGAGAAGATCCAATGTAGAAGCATAAAACCAAGCATTTGAATGCTCAAATGAGCTACCAATGAAGCCCAAATGGAGTAGGGAATCTTGTAGAAATTGAATGTCTATTGTAAACTAATCTACTACTATCCACGTGGCTAGACCTGCAAGTCTAGAAGGGCTGGGGGCTACTCTTGATGATGCTAAGGAAGGTGAGGAGGGTCCTCAATAACCTAAACAAGCTCCCAATTGAGGCTCAAATGCAATGGTGTGACCAATGCTTCCCAAGAAGCAAAGAGCAATGGATGCCCTGCTATGAACTGAATGTAATGTCTTTCTTAAGAGACACAAATGCACTGGCTACTCAAGCTCCTGCTCCAGAATGCCAAGCTCTAATACCAGTCTGAAGTGCATGGACTATAAAGTAGTGACATAGTATATGTGGGTACAAAGATTGTACCCTAAGGTTTTAGGCATGTGTGTGTGTGTGTGTGTGTGCATGTGTGCGTGTGTGTGTGTGCGTGCGTGCGTGTGTGTGTGCGTGCGTGCGTGCCCTAATGGGCAAGCATGAGCACAGTGGCCCTTTATTCCCAACAACCACCTCCATAGCCCAACTTGCCCTGTGGAGACATTTGGGGCATAAATTGATGGCAACACCAACCCCTCCCCATCAAGCAAAATGTTAATACTAATTGGCAAGCATGTACCATCTGGCCATGCTAACACTAGCTCCTCTCCCCCTATACCTAACCCCTACAAAGGAATCAAAGCCTAAGGGGACCTCCTTATCTCGACATGTCTTTATTTCCTAAAGCATGACAAGGTCTAGATTGCAAATTCAAACTAGACCATGGCAAATCCTCCTCCTCTTCTTGGCATGATACAAGAAGGTCATGCTGTCAAGAAGTCGAAGTTATTGTATCTCTTTGACCAAGTATGCAGTGAACCATCTATGAGTGTTGCTACCTTGGGCAAGCTCAAGGATGTCAAGGAACCAATGCTTTTTGGGAAAGAGATTGCAAGGAAGCAACTTATCAAGTCACAAAAATGCAAGACAATTTGAATTGGACAATGTTTTGTTCCCTTGATAAAAAGAACCATGGACTTGGTGATTTTATTATCTGTCATACTATAATATTTTATCATTATAGTTTTGTTCATTTTTGTATTAATCTAAGAAAAAATTAATTCCATATGGATGTATTGTTGATACATCACACATGTATGTACATGGTAAGTTTGTGCATCTTGATAAATTTGACTATATATGAAATGAAATAGATACTTATGTGCAATATCATATCATTATTTTATCATTTCAAAAGGTCCATGTATTTTATCATTAGCATGCACCATGCATTACAAAACATTGTGCACATAAATCATTAGCATGACATAATTTGTACACATCATTATTTTAATCATCCATTAAATAATGGAATCAAAATATACAGTGTAAATGTAAAGAAAGAGTAATAGTGCCATAATTTCTTATCATATTTGAAAAATACAAATATTTAGTGATAAGTACATACAAAGCAATATCAGGTGCCTAAAAACCTTGAAGATCTAAACATGGATCACTTAAACCAATGAGCATCCTTTTTCTTTGTTTATGATGTTTACTCTCTTTGCATATATGGATGTTACTTGGGTGTCATCAAAGAGGTTGATCAAGTAATCCTTTGCAACTATTTATGAGTCCTCCATGAGCAAGCATGACAATCAGACATTTCCAATTTGCAATATGCTTCTAAAACCCATGAAGATTGATGCAATGCATGTCCTACAGGGAGTTGGATTTGGGGATGAGTTGCTCATATGCCCTCTTAATGCATCAGATCTCTTTAAGAGCCACAATGCTAGGTCTCCATATCCCACTTCTTCCATGGTAGCCTTTAAGTCTTAGGAATAGCTTATGTACATACATGAGAAGCATCCACCCAATGACCCTATGCTATAGGTGGTTGGCATGGAGACCTTCTTGCCTCCACCTTGTGGGTGGTAACATGCAACCAATTTTGTGTGGCATGGATGAAGAGATGGTGAAGTTAAGTGAAAGGATGAAGTGAAAATGGGAGGAGCATGTCAAGTTAACCCTTTAAAATTCTAAATCAATTTCAAATTGTGTGATGCTAATAAAAAAAGTCATGATAGTGGATTTTACATCAAAATGCAATGTCAAGTTAGCCCTTTAAAATTCTAAATTGATTTCAGATTGTATGATGCTAATAAAACAAACAACTATGAATTTTACATCAAAATGCAGTGAAACTTGATACACATGTCAGTTAGAATGTAAAGAGCATGCAAATATTTTTATTAAAAAAGTATCGTTTGAAGGCCTCTGGCCAATATTTGACACCTAAAAGCTTTACATACTTCCTACACCCTAATCGACATAATGTATGTCAAGTTTGATTGTAATTTAAACATGCATGTGTAAAACTAATTTATATTATTGAGAATCATGAGTGAGGTCAAAGAATTAATGTTAAAACTATTTATATCAAGAAATATGCCTAGTGGTTTCACTATATAAAAACCTCATATAGCATGCACATTATATCATTTTGGGTGTTTTGGTATCCCTTATTATACAATCTATGTATGCATACATTTTCTAACTTAAAACCCCTTCCGTTACACATGGGTACTATCTTACATATTTTAAAGTGAACCCCTTAAGGTAACATGACACCACGTGGTCACTAGTATCAATAGTAATGCTCGTGGCGAGATTCAATTATGTTAAGATTGGTGGGCAAAGCATTGATATAACTAACTTGCACAAATCATCAAAATAATCTTATGAAAATGGCCAAAGTAAAAACCCAATTTGAAGTAACGTGATTCATACATACTCTTTAACCAGTATAATAATTTTTCATTTGTATCAAGTTTTGTCTCTAAAGTAGATATATGTATTGCACTACAAAATCTATTACGATAATTTCACTCATACATAGGGAAATTACAACCACTCCTCACCCCATTAGATCAAATGCATCCATTTCTCAAAAGTTCATAGCAAGATAAAAATTAGATGGTAGGCAATGCAGTTGGAATGTATTGAGCATCACACTTTAATCTTCCAAAAAAGCCTCAACATACTATTTTGCAAAGTTTTAAGACCTTCCTTTGTGAAGGTATCCTCTCCTAGCATTGAAGGTCCTGGTGAGATTAATATGATACAAAATTTCACAATCTCCTATACAACTCGTGAGAAGCTTATCTTGGAATACACTCATTAGGCTACCTTGACATCTCAATATCTATAATCTATTCACATCAACTTGTTTTAACATTTTCTCCATGGATGTTATATATCTTAAATGATGAAGAGATTATAATGCCAATCCAAGGAAGTCTTGAGATCCTACTAGAGAAAATCACTCGTTCAAAAGAAGATGCCACATGGATAGGGGAAGCACTCGTTCCAAGCAGTGTCCCTATTTTTTCAAGGAGGGAATGATGTAATGTATCTATGACATTTAATAACGCCATTAAATAAATTTAAGTTCCAAAAACTACTAGATTAAGTTAGAAATGAAAAGGCTTACTCCTTTGAACACAAAGAAACCGTGAGATATAATAGCTTGCGATGTAATAACAAATTAACTTTGAGTCAAGAGCAAAGATGATAAATCCAATAATATTTAGGAGACAGCGAGACTCAAGAATTGAGAGAAATCAAATACAAAGCCATGATTGGCTCCAAAAAATGAAAATTTTAGATTTTTACAACACTATAAATGGGGCACCTTGAGGTGGAAGGGAAAAACCACAATGGAACTAAACCGCTTAGCCTTCTTCTTGGAAAGTGTGAAGTCAAGTTATTTAGCTTCTTGACCATGAAGCACTCTTTATGAGGGCCCATAATATCCTTCCACTAGTAAATTTCTTTTTTGGTTAGTACCTTGACTTAGTTTGTTGGATAGCTTGTAGGTGCAGACTAATGCTACACATCACTAAAGCACCACAAGTTTCTTAAAATTGATGAGTCTAGCCTCTAACCAAGAGGACCTACAATTGCACCTTTGCAGAGACCTCCCTCCATGAGGCAACGAACACCCTTGCCATGGGCAGCAATTCAATCATATTCACTACCTTTGTAGACAACAAGTAATTCTTAGGCAAGTCCACTACCCTTTCAAGTAAGCTGAGGATGTTATCCAATGTTCTAAGAGTTGGGTCTAAGGCTTGGGTCTAAGGCTACCCATGTGTCATACTCTCCATAGGAGAGAAGGTGATACGATCAACCTTACTTTGTAGACTCTCTAGCCCAAGGCCACCTTGTTTGTGGTATTTATCAACTGGACACACTATTGAGTGATAAGACTACTTATTGCTAGTGTCCTAACTTATGAGCCATATTAATCACTAGTATTAATGTGTATAGTTTGGATGGTCCAAAAATATTAGATTCTTGGGGGGAAAAAAACTATTATATTTTAGATATTATCCTAAAAAGATAGAACTAAAAGTCATTTAAAAGAAAAGACAAGTGATGTTTTAGTTAGTTTTGGAGATTTTATAAAAAGAGAAATAAAAAAAAGTGACTGGCAAAATCGCGTGCACCACGATCGCAGTCTATAGGTAGTAGACAGCACTTCAAACAGAGAAAAGTGACTGCCACGATCGCGTGCGCCACGATCGTAGTCTATAGGCAGTAGACAACACTTCAAACAGAGAAAAGAAGGAGTGAAGTAAGAGCTTTCTAACCAAGTGTCTCGGGGTTTTACCCCCCTTTTGGAGCCAATGCAACCATTAGATTTATGATATGTACCTAGGGAGGCAACCAACAAATCTCATGCTTCAATGATTTGTAAAAAAATTCGTTTGTTAAGAAGGATAGACGGGCTGATATTATAGAGACAATGCACCAAGGGAGGTGGCTTCAAATTACGTGTTGAAAAGGTTTTGCTGATGAAACAGCTATCCAGAACTGCGGGGTGTTACCACCTTTTCCACAATCAGCTTCTCGCCCAAGGGTGTTTCCACCTTTTCTTGGAACGAGGCCTGTTATGACAGGGAATTTATTCCTTTTCTCCCATAACAGTTTTGTTTGTTTTGTTTTTTGTTTTGTTTTTCTTTTCCTTTTCCTTTTCTTTCTTTTTTTCTGTTTTCCATTTTTTTTAAATTTAAGAAAGAAAATGGTAGAAATACCATGTGTCATGATCAACCTCGCCATTGTTGTTGGATTAGATGAGAAGAGAACAAGGTTGGATTGAGAGGTATCTGTGAGGGGCTAGCAAAATGAGACCGCCTCATGAGGAGAATCATAAGGGCTATCAAAAGCACGATGTAAAGGATAGTGCGACACCCAAAAGGGAAAGGGTAGGTCGACTGTGATTGTCAAGATCCCCAGGGAGAGAAGTATATTTTCAGACGATAGTCATTGATCATGAACAGGGCTACACTATTACCATCGTCCCGCTTCAAGGCTTTAGCTTTGCACCACTTTGTGACATAATCCATATATACTAAGATGTATCTGTTCTGCTTCCGTCTGGTAGGTGGATCAATGAGACCCACGAAATCAATCCCCCACTTCTCGAACGGATTTAGGGGAAGAATGGGTTGCAGTGGCATGGCACTTGTTTTGGTGGGTTTCCCCATTCGCTGACAAGCATCACATCTCTTGTAGTAATCGTATGCATCCTTGTGGAGGGTCAGCCACAGTATCCTGCTAACAGAGCCTTCCTGGCTGTCGCTTCCCCTGCGAAGTGTCCACCACATGGTTTGTCATGGCATGCTTTCAATATGATGTCAATTTCATCCCCTGCAACACATCTTCACAATACTTCATCTTTGCCTCTCTTGTACAGTGCACCGCCTAGCAAAGTGTAGGGGGCTGATTCTAACAGAAGCTTCTTCTTCTCACGGCTTGAGATGCCAGGTGGATACTGTTGAGTTGCCGTGGGGTTAGCTACGTTTGCATACCAGGGAGTAACTGTTTCAACTAGAAACAAGGAAGTATTAGGAAGGTCTGGGTCATCCTGTTCTTCTTTTGCAATTTGAGAGATCCATGATAGATGATCTGCTAGGACATGGGAACAGCCAGGCTTAGTGATCACTTCAAAATCGAACTCTTGGAAGAGGAGCAACCATCTCATTAATCATCCTTTAACATCTTCTTTGTTCATCAGGAAGGAGAGGGCTTCATGATCCACATAGAACTTGAAATGCATTAACAATAGATAGTGTCAAAACTTCTCCAATGCAAACACCATTGCCAAGCACTCAAGCTCTGTCACACTGTGTAGTTCCGTTCCCTATCAGTGACCTTTTGGCTTGCATAATAAATTGGTTGATCTAATTTAGAGGGGCCCTTTTGACATAGGACAACACCTAGCCCTTCAACTGATGCATCTGTGTGCACATGGAACTCCTTCGTCCAGTCAGGAGGTTATAAGATAGGTGCTTGGATAAGGCACTATTTTAGGGTTTTAAAGGCTTCTTCACAGTCTCATCAATCCAAAGGAAATCTCCATCTTTCCTTAGGAGCTTGCGCAAAGGGACTGCCTTGGTTGCAAAATGTGCAATAAATATTATGTAGTAGCCCACATGGCCAATAAATCCTCTCAATTGCTTGAGGTTTGTTGGTGCTATCAAGGCGATAATCTTCTCAATCTTCGCTGGGTCTATTGCAATCCCTTGTGCCGAGACAATACGACCCAAAAGAACTCCTGAGGAGACACCAAAGACACATTTGTCGGGGTTGAGAGAAATCCCATACTCTTGACATTGCTCTAGGTGTCCCCAATGCTCGTGGATTAAGCTATAGACACAAAAGTCATCAAGATACACCTCAACGAAATCATGCAAATGATTCTGAAAAGTAGTCATCATTACTCGTTGGAAGGTGGTAGGAGCATTACAAAGTCCAAATGGCATCACTCTACAGGGATAGGTCCCCCATTCTGTGGTGAAGGTTATTTTAGATTGGTCCTCTTCTGCAATTCGGACTTGGTTATATCCGCTGAATCCATCCAAGATGGAATAGAGCTCATGGCCTACCACTGTGTCCAACCGTTGGTATGTAAAAGGGATAGAGAAATGATCCTTCTTTGTCTTCAAATTGAGCTTCTGAAGTTCCACACATATTCGAAGTTTCCCATTCTTCTTAGGTACTACCACAATGGGCGAAACCCATTCACTGTTAGCCACGGGATAAATGAAATAATTCAGCCTTCACCAGAGTAGAATAATTAGGATTCATATGCCTTTGTCTTTGCCTTATAGGTTTGGCATCAGGCTCTAGGTCAATGTGATGTTGACATACTGTGGGATCAATCCCCTTTAGATCTTTATACGACCAAGCAAACACGTCTAAGTTCTCCTTTAATAAGTCACGCAGGACGACTAGTTCTTCTTCTGAAAGATTCAGGCCCACTTTTAGGTGATGGTCAGTACCGTCAGTATCCAAGAATGTTACTTGTCTTTCACCTTCCACTTCGCGGATAAATGTCCCACGGATTGCTTCTAGCTGACTCTTTCAAGAGAGTAGTATCTTCGTCTGATGTTCCACTAGAACCAGTGTCCTCCTTCTGAATAGGTGACTCATTTGTCTGTTGAGATTGCTGGAAGGGTATCAGAGCTTTGTTTGCTTCTGTGTGAGTGGTAATTTCTTCTGGACTTAGGTATTCATCTTCAGAGGATGCATCCAGGAATGTCACATAGCACGGACCTTCTAGAGGCCGTGGCTCTAAGGGCTTTGGCTTCTGTTGACAAGGGGCATCATCATCATCTTTTCTCTAGACTGAATAGTTAGGGTGACAGGAGCCACTAGTGAACTTAATTTTTATGCTTTTAGTCCATTGCTTATACAGGTTTTGCATACTTTGTGGTCCATTGGTCAATCCAAATGGAACCATGGCCATTCCATCCAGCACCTTAAGATCTTCGGCCGCCACTGAGGTCTCTATAAGGACATCAACAAGATCATACGCTATTAGATAAAATTCTTCATCTGCATTTTCATAACCTGCTTCGTTTTCTTCCTCATCATTTTCATCCTCTTTCTCTAGAGGCTCTGTCTCTGCTTTTGTAGAGGCTCTGTAAGAGAAGAACAGATCTTCTGCCTCTGCATCTGCTTCTGCTTCTGTCACAGCTTTTGACTTTGCTTCTGCTTCTATCTCTAGCTCTGTGTTTGTGACTATATCTGTGACTGTTTCTATATTCGCTCTATCTCTGTTGTTCTGCCTCTGCTCTATCTCAGTAACTGCTTTGTATCTGTTCTGTCTCTATTCTGTCTCTACGACTGTCATGTAACAGGGAGAACAATACATCCATGCTTCTATTTCACTGTCAGAGGTGATTTTAGAAGTTAATTCTAATTGAGGCAAGAGGTATTCTCCCATGGACAAGGATTTTACTTCCCTTGGCAGTTGGCTTACAGTGCCCACTGTTAGAGACTGTGCCTCTGTCTTCTTAGGAAAGATCTGTTTAACAGCCTCTTTGTCTCCCGATGTACTATTTGTTACCTCATTGGAGGAGTCAGTTATGACTTCGATGGATGCGGATCCATTGTCCTTTTGCGATCCATACAACTTCAACACCACTTTGTTGGGTCCTCTGCCTAGGGTTAGGGTTCCTTTGAACCAGTCTTGGCTCTCACTTCAAAAAGCCAAGGTCTTCCCAACAACAGAGGGTATGAGGTCCCATAAGAATTTGGTTTGACCACCAAATATGTCAGCCAATAGTCTCTTCTTGCAAGGGTTGTTTTTACGTATGGGAGGATGCCCAATGGTTTAATTCTGCTTTGGTCTGCCAATCTGATAAGCCACTGTGTAGGTTGAATTCCTTGCAGCCCTAAGTCCTTCATTGTCACATTCGTCATTATGTTTACTGATGAGCCTCCATCAATCAATGCATGTGAAATAAAGAATCCTTCTATCCACACACTAATCTCTGGGGTTCCAGGATTTAGGAAGGCGTTAGCCACATCGACTTCCTTTACAGGCTATGGGGCCTTATTGGTCTTGGTCGATGTTGAAGGAGCGATCCTTAGTTCACGTCTTCTTGTCAAGATGCTTTTGAATTTCTTTCGGCAGTTGGGAGATAGCATCAGTAACTACCGGAATGTTAAGTTTGGTTTAAAAGTGTCTAGGTCTTTTACCAAGTCATAATCTTTGATAGGATCCACAGGCTTCTCCAGGCTGATGGGGAATGGGGCTACACCCATTTTCATCTTTCCTTTTTCTTCTAATAGTGATAGGATCGGCACTTCCTCTGTTTCTGGAGGTGCTTCTGTATCATCTATCTCTTGGACCTATGGTCCTATTTATGGGACAGTCTCTGTGACGCTCTGTGGCACTACAGTGCTCTGTATTGCATTGTTCTGTTCTGTACTATTCTGTCCCTCTGTTGACACGTTGAACTTCATAGTCTTATTAGGAGAGTTGTTCTCTTCTTGGACAACTGGTCCCTTCTTCTTCGTGCACGTGAAAGCGGCAACTTCCAACTCTACCAAATTGGAGGCATGCTCTTGTACCTTTTATTGGCTATCAGTGCCATTGGCCTTTATAGGGGCTAGACTCGGACAGTCCTTTGCAGTGTGGCCTTCTCCTTTGCATCGACTGCATAAGGGCTTGTAATCCATAGATCGTCTAGGGTTTGGACAATTTGGGGAGATATGTCCCTTTTCTCCACACCTATAACATTCCACCTCTGATCTCTGACCACCGCTAGCCTGCCGTCCTCTGTAACTTTGAGAGGGAAACCTCCTTGGACTGAAATTAGGACCAAACTCCCTAGGCTTTGGTCCAATATCCTGTGTTGTCATTTTGGATTCTAGCAAGTTGAATCTTGCATTTTCATCATTTTATCTTTGTTCATGCATCTCTTTCAGAGAGAAAATAAGTGTCACCTTTTCAACCTTATTCTCTTGAAAATTGCAAAATCTTGTATTTTTGAATTTTCGCACCAAAAGACGTCGCTCGTTTGTGTTCCTCGATGTTCATTTTCTACACCGCTCTTTCCTGTGGTTTTTATTTCATTCTCTATGATATTATTGTCCCGTTTAGAGTTCCCTACCAAAATGTTTACATGTACCTCTTCTAGCAATACAAGTGCAACCCCACCACGCAAGTATAAACTTACTATTCAATTAGATCCTGTCTATTGATCTTGGAGGAGTTTACACCCTCTGTATGGTTCTTCCGCAAATAGTAGGAGCAGAAGGCTCCAGGAATGGTTGGTTTTCGGGTACATTCTATGGCTAAATGTCTTGCTTGATGACACTTTCGGCACCATGTATTAGAGCATATCACATCTCTTCTAGCCCCCGCAGGAGTGGATATATTGGCGGTATTCACCTTCAATGTCTGTAGCTGCTCTGTAATCACATCCATAAGCTCTTTATTGATACTTGCAACTGAGTTGGATAAGTAGTCCTTCAGATTTTCACCTCCTGAAGTGCTTGTAGTAGGGTTTTGGGAAGCTTCTATAATTACTGCATACATTGGTTGGGTTGATCCAGAAGGTCCTCTGTTCTGGCTCTGATTCAGAGCTCCTGCTGAGACTTGGGGTTGTTGATTTTAGTTGGTAGGATTCCATTGTTGTTAAGTCACCATTGGAGGAACTCTTTGAGGCCACTGTTGTTGTGGTTGAACCATCATTTGAGGCACTGTCGTCTATGGTGACCACACTGGATTAGGTACATTATACTGCGGCACTATTTGCATTTGGGGATAGGGCTAGGGAATTGTCCTTGGGACTGCATTTGGTGGGCATACCATTCTTGGCATGGGAGGAGGTAAGGCTCCTCTTCTTGGAGTCATGGACAACCTTGCTTCAACTTCATCATACAATCTTGCACCTTCCACTACAGCTTGCAGATTGACTGGTCTTCTTAATTCCATGAACTTGCAAACTTCTGGTTGTAGGCCCCTGAGAAACACTCCTTTCTGAATACCTTCGTCCAAATGATGGTCAATCCATCTCTTCAGGATGGATTCCATTCGTGAGACATAAGCTTCTACTCTTTCTCCAGAGGACTGACTTAGGTTCATGAACTCCTCTCGCATCCGCTCTTCAAAACCTTCATGCCTGAATTTAGTGAGGAAGGCCAACTTCAGGTCATCCCATGTGCCAAAAGTTCCTGCTGCTTGTTTCTCATACCATTGAAACGCCACACCCTTGAAAGTGGCGGGGAATATCACTAACCAATGCTCAAGGGTTCTGGCATTGTTAGCCACACATGCTACATGAACTCTGCTACATGAAGATCATAGTCTTCATTGTACTCTCCCTTAAAAACTGGCAATGGGACTACATTTGTTGGCTTGTCATCAATATTTCCATGATGAATCTGACTAGGAAGGGGACCTTGAGTTGCCATGGGGACTTCTGTAAAGAGTGCTTTTAGGGTGTCGAAGGAGGCTTTGCTGTGAGCTCGTTCTCGGCTTTGATTTTTGCCTTCTCTCTTCTTACGTACCTTTGGACTTGTTCTAACGCTTGCCTCTTGATTGCATCATTCATTAGGGGGTTGGCTCCAACCAGTTGGTCTGTACTCAATAGGATAGTATCAGAGAGGGGCTTCAGTCTCTGGGAGATTCTCTGGCCAACATCTCTTCTACTTCCTTCTTCTCAATATTTCTGAATTCGGCTTTCAAACCACTACAGAGGGGGAGATATTCCATTCTGAAAGTATCAAAACTCATTCTTCTTAGGATCGTTGTTGTGTCATTATAATAATGCTAGCTTCTGAGGGTTTCAACAGTGTATATTGTGAAAAACACTCTGTCCAGTGGGTTGCTAATTGGACAAATAGAAGATTGTCAGTGCACCAAGCATCCCACATATCTTGCTATTGAGCATCTACGAACAAATTTTGACTCTTTTCCTTCTTATTTTTGTGAACCTCTACTACAGACCACGACTCCTAAAGCTTCTTCACGATCTCCCACTTGATGATGTCTGGAAACTTCTCAATGAATGCTAAATCTTCCATGGATAGTCATTTTCTCTATTTCTGCTATTCAATTTGTTTCCAAACAATTTGCCACGAAAATGCAAGTTTCTGCTGCTTCAACAGGAAGAGGAAACAGTCCACCACATAGAGCATGCATCATGATGGTGATATGTTTCTGCCATTGTGGGATGAACTTCTTGTGGAAAGTGGTTTTGATCATGAGAATCTCTAGCTCTTCAGTGGAAGAAGGAACTTTGCAAACATCCATTGATTTCTCCTCTTCTTGGCAATGCCATTTCCTTCATTTTCAGCCTCTTCTGGTGCTTGTTGATGGCAAGTTTCCCTGGCTGCGCACCAAAAACATGGAGCCCCAAGAGGAACACCAAGGAAAAGGGGATTCTATTGTAAGAAAATCTATCTTGTAACATCAACAAGCTTTTATTTCATTCTTTTGATCATCAAAACAAAAAAACAACACATCTTCACGCAGCATCATAGTAAATATCTCCCATGGATTTGATAGAATCAACCATAATCTTCAACATCTTCATAGAATCCTTCAATAGAACAAAGAACATAAAAGAATACACCATCTTTGAATAGAAATCAATCACATAGTATTCATCTTCATTGTCTTCATAGTTCTCTCTTTTAATCTCTCATATATAATTACACTGTTTTGATAGAATTGGCTATCTCTGGCTCTCTCTCTCTCTCTCTCTCTCTCTCTCAATAGTACATCATTTCCTCACTAAAATACTCTCATAATGACTCTCAATAATCCTTCTTAGGTCATGGATGCACCTCCCAAGTGTATAATGTGAAGAGGCACCAGAGCCACTTCAGTGTCTCTTCATAGCTCACTACTGTCACTGTCACTCAGTCTTCTCTTCAGTCTTCAACAGCTGCTTCTTCCATTTGTTTTAGCTCTTTTGAACTTAGATTCATCCTTTTCAAAAGTTAGAAAAATTTCTCAAAGTCACATATACTTTCTATAGAACACTTACAGAAGATCTACAGAACAGTACAGTACAGTACCAGAGCAGATACAGAACAATTATAGAGCAGAGATAGAGGTTCTACAGAAGGTTTACTGAGGGTTATAGAAGGTCATTACCACCTCATAACTCATACTAAAACCATTCCAAACTATCAAAAACTATTCAATAAGCTTCCAAAAGATCTCAAACTCCATCAATCATCAATCCATGCTTCATACAAAAGACAATCAGAACAAAACAGAAGCTATACAGAACCAATCAGAACCTTAATAGAACCTATCAGAACATCACAGAGGTTCATATTTCTACTAAAAATCATCATGAAATTCTAAAACATAATAAATATCATCCAAAATACTCTCAAATACTTCCATTAACAACCATACATCACTCTAAATCCATCAAAAATTAATCATTCAGACCTCAAAAACAACAAAATTCAGTCAAAAATTCAGTCTTTTTCCACTCTCAACACTATGCTAAAAACACTTGTTGTTTCTTTTTTATTTGTGCATGTATTGATGGTTGCATAGGAAAGATTGAGTGTGCTTGCAGCAGTTAGATTTGATTGTAAATATATAATCAGGATAATAAGAGGAAAGATCACGCTATGCCTCCCCCACGACTAGACGCAAAACCCTGCTCCAAGGGGGAATTGTTTTATACTACCGCAAAGGAGCTTTGAACCGGCCTCGATGGCGAGAGGTTGCTCAGTGATGAGGAATCCATTAGGCACAAGGAGGCGGGAGTGCTAAGGGGGCTTTGACCGTAAATCTCACTTGTAGGAATTGCCTTCACATGAATCAAGATGTTATCATGGAGTCCCCAATACTGGTGAAGGGAAAAAAATCTTGGAGGGTTTCTTTTCTCTATGCAGACAAAAGGGATTTTTCGATGAATGGAGGTTTATCTTCTACATAGGTAGAACAAGAAAATCATGGTAAATAACTTTACAAAATAATAAATAAATAATTTTTTCCAAAAGACTATTTTCTTATCTTTATGTTGTGCTGTAAAATTACACGAAGGAACCTATGATAAAGGATTAATTAACAAATCTTCTTTTATATGCCATAGCTTAATATGATAGATAATTAGAAAACTAGAGAAAATCATTTGTGGAAAGCAGGTGGGCGAGATCCCTCATAGATCCATTCTATGGATGGGTGGTCCCGGTAAGCTGGGAGCTTCTCTCAAGAGATTGAACGAAACGTTAATTAGGAAAAATTAGGTAGAGCTGAGTGTTAACTTACTTCGGGTTAGGTCTTAGAACCTTGATCAGAAATTATCTTAGGGGAAAGGTGCAACGGATGTGCCAGAACTCCGTTAAGGTTCCCTGAATCCTAACCAGTTTACTAGAAAAAAGCATTGCACTCCATGAACCAAGGGTAACTACAATCTCTCTAGTCAAATGAGAAGCCCTTGTGGGACACCTCTAATGGAGCTAGCTAATGTATAGAGACCTCAATTGTCAAATTAGGACCCTGAGCTTGTAGGTTGATCCTCGTGGGGACAGTCGATACCTTTCGTTACGGGGTGGACTCTGGGAAACCTAGACCTCGTGCATTCTCGTGAGTGTGGGGCAAAACTGTCTAGGATAGTTCCCTAATGAACCACTATAATGTGCTGCCAGGGAATTGTTAGATAGGCACATGACAAGTTATAAGGATTCTTCACTTCCGTATAAGTGCTTGTGGGTGTCCCTCGTAAGGATTAAGAGTTGCATTAGTCGTTGTGAGCTCTGGTTGGCCTAATCAAGTCCATGATTCATAGGTCAAGATATTAAAATCTACTCCTTCATCGAAGAGAGGATCGACACTGTGCTCTCTTTTTGTGGTGAGTTTGACCCTAAGATAAGTAGGCGGTACTATGTATTCATCTTTCGGGTCTTGGCTTATAAGTTCAAGCCTTTTGATACATGCCTTTGAGTCCCCAACTACACAATCTGATGCGGATTCTCTACTAATGTCGCGGGTTTTCTGTTCAATGCCGTTCAAGGTGCATCTATCGTCACAAGACTGTCATGTCTAGTCCTCCTCGCAGTTGTAGCTTGATGTTGTTGCATTCCGCTTTGACTAGATACAGTCTGAATGCAACATATACATGTTTTTGTGGTGTGGCCTTTTTGCCTTTGTTGGCTAGATTGGCCCATTGAGGTTCTAGGGTCTCTATTTATCTTTGTTCAGGTATGGGCTTTTGGTTGTTGTTTTGCAAGTGAGAATCTATGCTTGTGCAAAGCCATTACTACACTAGGATCTAATTTGGAGGACCTATCACGGTACGCATTTTCTCTCCAGCCTACTTGGGGAAGATGCGAAGGGGGTAGAACCCCCTCTGCGAGGGTCCGAGGGTGTCCGAGGGGGAGTCCCCCTAGTCCACACGATCGTTATGCTAAATACCATACGTGATTTGAAGGACTACTGTTCATAGCCAAGTTTTGAACTAGTTGCTCTAGATTTCAGCCCAGTGATAAATCTATGATATGCTTTCGGGTCTATACGGTCTCTAGGTTGATTTTAGGGGTTAGATGTGTCAAATTTGTATTCTTTTCACCTGTTCGATTTTGATAGTTTTTTGTTCGATTCTCAGAGGTCCAATTATTAGAATTGGATGGGTCCGTGGTCTGACTCTGGGATTCGGATGGTCCAAGTCCAATTGGGTATGTTCGATTGGTCCGATCAGACCAAGGTAGTCAGACTGGACACAAGGTGGTAGGACTCCAATTCTAGGAATGGGACCATCCAAGTCCAATTCTAGGAATTGGACTCTGGTAATAATGTTCGATTCTTGCGGAGGACGAGTTTCCAGGGATGACAAAAATTAACTCAATTCTAATGATTTTGGTTATGAGGGATCGAATGTAACAATAGACCCTAATGAAGGATTGTATATACCTGGAATAGCATATAAACTCCAAAATACAAATCGGCAAACAAATCAAATCCTCTTGCCATATTATGACAATAGAAACCCTAATGCTTGTTTTTCTTTCTTTTCTTTGTTCTTCCTACCCTAATGCATCCAAATCACAAAGAAAATACCTACACTACTCCAACCTACTTTTCCAAATTCAAAAAACTAAAAACTTACTTGCTAAGGAGATCGAATACCTCTTCAAAATCCCTCACTTCCTACCTATCTATCTCAAGCACCAGTTAGGGAAAAACCCTACTTCAATGCTTGATTCGGAGACGCAACACTCAAGGCTTGAATCCATTGTCCCGGCAATGGAACCAAAATGTAGAGGCGCGAGCTCATGCTCAACTAACAAGACCCATGGACCACTTATTGTTCAAGCATTTCAAGCCGAGCATTAATGGCTACCTCTCACATAGTTGACACGCTATCTCTCTCTACCAGTGTAATGAGCTTACCTCCATGCCCAATCGAGTTGCCTCCTCTCCCAAGCACTCTGGTAGCTCCACAATCCAAGTGCAAGCTTCAAGCAAGCCCAATCCTTAAGCTCCACACTCCAAGCTCCATTGCTGCTGTGAGCAAGAGAAGAGAAGAGAAGAAGAGAGAAGAAGATGGAGAGCTCCTCCACCACGGTCCCTCACACTCACTCCCTCACTCCCTCACACTCTCACACTCCCTCTCTCAAGCACAAGCTCAAGCAATCAAGAAGAAGAAGAAGAGGAGGAGAGCTACTTTTTTCCACACACAAGAATGAACTTCTTCATTCACTTTTTGCCTTTTATACGAAACCCTAACCCTAATTCCCTTTGGGTGGTCATCCCATTTTTGGTCCATTCCTCCAACCCTTCTCCTCCTCTTCCCTATTGGCATGGCCTCAATCTATGTCTCTAACCATTTACAATTTACACGAGTGAGAGCCTGACACTCTTTTACAAAATAAATCATGGTGCACCTTACGCTCTTTTAGAAAAGTATTGACTTGCGCTTTTTCTTGTGTGTCTCTCTCCTTGATTTAGGACTTTTTTGCACTTCTTGTGTTTCCAAATTTTTCTCGGGAGTGCCTTCATCTTTGGTTTCACTTTTGCCTTGGCCTTGTCTTTTGCTTTATATTTTCTGGATTTTCCATCTTGTTCGCCTGAGTGTTAACAAACTCGTGTGCTAATCTTTGCTTTTCCTATGTTTACCATTGGTGAATAGCACTATGTCCATTCCTTTGATATTCAAATATTATTCAACTTGAAGGAGGACTATTGCCATGCTATAATAGCTTAAATATTGTGAAGGAAGATAGCTTTGTGGAGGATTGCAAAGTAGACAAACATTTATGTTGATTCTAATATCAAACAAAGTTCCTTACATTTGTGGAAACCTTGATCATGTTGTATAATGATGCCATGTGCTACAAATGTAACCCCCAATGAAAGAAGAGCTTTGAGCCTACATGTTAAAGATGAGGGCTTGCACATATGGGAAGATTCAATAATAGGGATGTTATTAATTAGAGTTGATAACAAAAATATCAACATTGAAAGCCTATTGTGTTGGAATATGGTGAGAATAAAAAAGTGGTCATTAGTAGCCATTTGTCTTTGTTGATTCAAATATTCTATTATGTAAATTCTTATATGTATTTCAATGTATTATAGCTAGTTATGGATGAAGATGACCTTTTATAAGCCTATAAGCTAGGCTAAAGGAAAGTAGGTCATGGGCTTAGGCAAACACTCGGGCACCTACGGCCTATATAGGTAAGCTAAGATAAAGGAAAGTAGGTCATGGGCTTAGGCAAGCACTAGGGCACTTGGAGCCTATATAGGTAGCTTAGGTTTTTAGAAGTTATAAATTTCCATCTTATATTTTCAAAATACAATGCTAATTTTTAATTATTTGTTCTAAAGATGCTATACAATTCAATCACTTACTCTTATAGAAAGAATGTATGTAAACTAATGCTTTTAGAGAACTAGTTAACATATGTACTTTTGGACAAAGGATTGGTCTATATGCTTTCCAAAGAAAGTACTCTATGACATACATGGCTTATTGGCTAGCATGTGGGATGTGTGACCCAAATCAAGTGAGGCTACAAAATATCAATATTTCATGCCATTCAACAATTGCAATAGGAGGTAGGGTCATCTTTGGAAAAGGCAAGAATGAAAGGAGTAGAGTACTCAATGTTGTATTTAGAAAACAATATATTGAGGTAATGTTTTGGGCCTTGATTTTTTAGGTAATTTTACATCTCTTCAACACACATACAAATCATGTCTATCCAAAATTTTCCAAGTAGTTCTTTCATTTGTCACCACTTCGCATTGTTTGTGTATTAGATTGTTGCCACATAGCCTTTCAGTTTTCTTTGTTTATAGGTGCTAATGCCAAGTGGATGCTACATGACCTGAGTTGGGATTTCCTGTACATTTTGTACATAAGATTCCTAAGTCCACTAATATAGTTCTTCTAATCTATTATCTCTCTCTTGTCATCTACCATGACTTGTATTTTTGAAGTAGCGAGATCGTGCTTGGTAATGTGTTTTTCCCATTCCTTGGATTGGTTAAATTGAGGGACTACCATATTAATTTTTAAATCATGGGATTAAGAGTGTAGATGATGTGCTACAATATAGGTATGATCCATGGAGTACATATATTTACTAAAATTCCTTATAATAGTACAATGTGTTATTTGAAGCAAGGCTTTCATTACCACATCGAGGGTTATAGTTGGTTTGTCTAGGATCCAATAATAATTTTTTAAATTCATCAAGTAATGCTTGAAAGTAGCTATGATTATTATTAATACTAGCTTATGGTAAAATTTGAACATTATTTTCAAAAACTCACCTTTCATGTTCTTGGTTTGCATGGTCCATTGCTACATTTTGATTGTTATACTATATAATTAATGGAAGTCACCTCCTTCAATTTGACATCGGTAGTTGTTGTCTTGTCATTGAGGTAGAGGGTCATTGTCCTAGGTTGGTGTAGATAGAAACTGTCTTACTATGTAATAGCTCCTATAGAGGGATTTATGGGTGCTTCTTTTCCATTGCTTGATCTTTTCTCATCTCTCTTTACATTTCCTCCATGCAATCCAAATTTAGAGAGAGCTTTTTCAACTCCTTTTAAATGATTTTTCTTTTTTTGCTCTAGGATGTAGAGGCCATGCAAAGCACATGTACAAAATAAAGAGCTTTTCAATGACTCTGCAAAGAGCACATGCATTATACAAACATGAACTCTACATAGTGCAATGTTGAGATATGCTTTGGAATAAGGTCCTTCAAGTCATTTCCAAGAGCTTTTTTTAGTACCTCTTATTGAGTAAAATTGTAGAGATCATTATATATATATATATATATATATATATATATGTCATTTTGGAATTGGTACTATTTGACATTTTATAGATATAGTTCAAGATGCTTGATCACTTATCATACACCATCGCATACATGACATTGTGGCATAAAATTTTGTATGCTTAAGCACATTTCTTTTGGCAATGATAAATTACTTAAAATATTCCATTCCACATTATATTCTTCCATGCCTTAAAAAAAAAAGTTTCTTTATTTGTTTGTTTTGCTCTCAATTATTTGAGTTTCATGAAAGAAACAATGAAGAATATTATAGTTTTTCATAGGAGCTTGAAATGCATGGCACAAAAAAAGGTGCAAAACAAACATTTTTCTTACTAGATTGTAAAAGCACATACCTTAAATGATCTAAAAGAAAATGTTATACTCTTTGGACCATCTTTTATGTGGAAGGATGCGAGTGCTATATTCATCAAGATGACAATCACTCTTTCTAATCTCTACTTCTTGAGAATTTGACAACCATCAAGTCCTCAAAAAAAAAATTAAAACACCATCATGTTTTATAGGCATGACTTCAAAAAATTGAATTTGATTGTAAAGCCTCCAAATTATAAAATATATTATTATGCTAGTTATAGATCACATCTCATGCAATTGAGATATATGTATCTTGAATATAAAATGACACTCTCTCACATGTAGAACCTCTTCATTAACTCGAATGTGGGAAAATTTCACACATATATTTGACAAAAATGAACACTTTATATTTGAATGACTAATCTTTGCCTAAGATTTTTAATAGATTAAAGAGTAGCCTTTGTGTTAGATGTTTATCTCATCAAGAACCTCTTGGATGTATCTTGGATGCAGTGTATAATTTTTCATAAATCTCTATCTATCTTTTTGCACAATCTTCATAAACTTTATTTTCCTTATTATTGCTTCCACTCCTAGCAATTTACTAGAAGACCAATATTAGAAGATCTAGAGGATTATCAATGATAGGGATACCCTTTTCACTTCCAAAATTTGACCTTTCTCTTTAAGGATGTTGGCACTCAACTCTATTTCAATGCATCCTATCATCCTCAAATAGATGGTCAAATAGAAAGAGTTAACCAAATTATAAAGGTATTCTAAGACCTATTGTAATAGAGAGCCAAATAAATATATAGAACACCTTCCTCTAGTGGAGTTTGCTTACAACACTTCCTATAAGCAAAGCATTGGAATGACTCCATTGTATGGGCAAGAGTGCTAGTCTCTTCTCAAATTTTTTGACTTTATCCTAATGGTCGAAGCATCTAAGATGAGAGATGATTTTAGGGCATAATTTAACTTGCAAAAGTGGCACGAGATATGTGAAAATTGCATTTTTGGTGAAAAATGGGTCAACCATGGATCAAGGAGCTGGAGTTTTCCTAGGTGCATTTTGATGCTAGGAATCCAATGCAAGTGTCTATTTGTCGATTGAAGTCCACTTGACCCCCCATTCAATGGCCGCAAGTTTTGACATTATGAAGCAACTACTTGATTCAGAAGCCGAAAAGCAAATGACAAAGGCCAATTTATTAGTTTTTGATGTCAGAAACCGATTGTCCAATTAGATCATGAATCTGAGGTTGTTTGCCCCTCTGTTTGGCCAGAAACCACTTCCAAACAGTGTGAATGTGTGAGTATCACACCAATTTTTTACTATTGAAGAAGATTGAAGACAAAGTTGATTTAAGCTGGTTGGAGGTTGAAGTTAAGGATTGTCTAGATGACAATGTGTTGCAATGTATAAAACTCTTATATCCTTCAATAATTTGTTTGATTCTAGTTTGGTATTCTAAGGATTGATCTATACTTTAAGATATTTTTCTTTTGCCAATCTATTTGCTAGATCCGATTCTTTTGAAGCTTGCTAGGGTCGAGGTTGGTTCATGAATGTTGATTGATTTTTCTGATGAAGATCAAGTGATAAGCTAGTATTTTGAGCTTTTATTCTCCTTTTCTATGGTCACAAGGATGCTCCTTGATTAAGTGTAGGGAAATCTTGAGTGCTAAAATGACTATATTTTTAGCTATTTTTTGTGGATTTTTGGTTGATATGAGGGTGTGTTCATTGAATTTTGACAACTTTGAAAGTGCATTGGGATAGTTCGATTATATTTGGGAGAGTTATGATGGATTTTGGTTGAGACATGATGTTTTGGTAGGTTGTGCGATGAGTCTATTCGATTCTGTTATGGTTTATTTTGCCTCTATTTTGATCTGCTTTCTTTTTGTTGGTGAGGTGGTTGAGATGGTAAATAAGTCTTTTGAGGATTGATTGAGAGCACCTTGGATGGTTTGAAATGGTTTTGGATGAAGCTGTATTGTTTTTATGCCTTTTGTTGATCCTCTGTTGAGCTTCTGTAGAGCCTTTGTCTCTGCTCGATTTTTGTTTTGTTTGCCTTTGTGAATGCTTTGTGTGGGATGGATGTTTTGCTTGAGACTGTTTTGTAATCTTGGAAGAGGAATAATGCAAGCTTAAAATTAGTTCGAAGAAGTAGTTGTAGGAGACTTGAAGTGAAGACTACACTAATAGTGACAGTAGTGAGCTCTCAAGGGACAGTGTAGTGGCTTTGGTGCCTCTTCATATCAAACATACCTCTTGGGAGGGGTATCCCCATGATTAAGTGAGGATATGTGTGAGAGAGATAAAGTATGGGAGATAGTCAATTCTATGCTAAAAAACATTGTATCTACATGAGAGATTGAGAGAAGACAACAAAGACATTGAAGATGAATACTATGTGATAAAATTCCATTCAAACTGGAGCATTATTTTGTGTTTTTGTTATTCTTTAATGGATTCTAGGAAGAATATGAAGAATGTGATCAATTTTGTTAAAGATAAAACTATGGGAGATTCTTTCTATAATGTTGCGTGAAGATTTGTTGTGCTTGGTGTTCTTTTTCTTATTGTGGCTATATAAAGGATGAAAACATGCTTGTTGATGAATACAAGATATATTTTCTTGCACTAAGATCCCTATTTCCTTGGTGTTCTCTCGTGAGCTCCAATAATTTTATAGTATATACAACAAAATGCAATAGATATTTAGTTGCTTTGCTTTGAGAACAAAAAATATAGTGCCATAAGTTTGTTCATTGTTAAGGCCATGAAAATGTGATGCATGTTCAACTTCCTAAATTGTTGTATTAAGAAATCTCTTTATCCTATTAGAACCTTCAATGCACAAAAAAATGGATTTTTATAATCCAAATGCTTGAAATATCTATAATTTTAGAGTTTTGGAGATTATATTAGATTTGTAATCAGTGAAAACCCTTATGTCTCACTCATATAAGTGGAATTTTTGCATATTTTTTGCCTAGTATAGATCTAAGAATGATTTTCAAACTTCCAAATCTAGACTTTTGCAAAAACTATATTTTGCAGATGACATTTTATTTATCCAAGGGACAAAATCAATAAGGATATAGGTAGTCTTAGCGGATGCTCCTATACCACTTTGTAATATGGTTATAAGTATCATGTAAATCTCCGATCTATAATACTATATATATATATATATATATATATATATATATATATATATATATATATATATATATATATATATATATATATATATATATATATATATATATATATATAGAGGGGTGATTTTATTTAAAGAGAGAAAATTAAGAGAGATAAGATAGATTTTGTGAGGAGGGAGAGAGTGATTGTAAGAAAAGGCATGTCTTAAATTAGCAGAATAGAGGGCTTTCAAATGAAGCACAATGAAATGAGGTATTAAACAACACATCTCATGCAAATCAAATGGGCTTCCATGAGACTTCCATATGCTAACATGGTAACGTTAAACTGTGCATAAATGTTAATTATCTATCTCATAGTTTAGAGCAGGTTCATCATATCCTTCTATCACAAAAACCTAGGCCAATTTTATGATATAAATTTACCATCATTTTCAAAAAACAATACATGAAATATAAAAACGCCTTCTACGAATAAAATTTCACTGCTTAAAATATTTCATTTTGTGAATGTATATTTGTGAGATTATCTTTTTTATATATATCTATTTTTTGAACTTACATGATACACATTTTTATACATAGTGATCTCCCCGAGATATTTTATCCCTGTCTTAAATTCTAAAGAATAGCTCACAATGTTCTTGGTCTATCTCAGAGTCATATGAAACTTTATTCACACTAACATAGGTATATAAGGTGCTAAGACTTGTAATTTTTTATCACTTCATTAATAAATATTAAAGTCTCATCTTATCTTCTCTCTCACAACTTTCATAGCTTCTCTATCCTCTCACTTCTCTTTCTAGTCTTTCTCTCTCCTTGTCACTCATTCTCTTTGCTCTTTTTTGTCTCCTTTGTACTTTCTCTCTCATCCCTAACCTCCTTCCTTACAAGTGGTATCAAAGCTTTGGCTCTTAATCCATTTGATTTTCCTATTTTCCCTATGTTTTTCTTCTACTTCCATCTCTAAAAATTACAATACAACAAGTACAAGGACACATGGCAGGTACTTATATGCTATCTACATGAAGCATAAGCTAATCTTCGAGCTCTAACAAGGATATTGAGGGATTTAGCCAGATCATGGCCAAAATAGTAGGTCATGGTCAAGCTACATGCTATTTTGAAGGTAACTTGGTAGAAAGAGGGCTTACTAGAGTTAGTTGAATGCTAAACCATAGTTACTTTTTGAGAAAGAGCTTTTTCTTCTTCATTTCTAAAACTACCATGGAACCTTCATCCCTTCATCTCCATTTGACTTCATGAATATTGATTCTCTTCAAGAATGGACACTATAGGGAGCTTCTAGGCATCATAAGCAATATATAGAGCACCCTTATGGTGGCAAGCATTGACCATGAGAATGGCAGCAATATAGAGGCATCAACAACACAAAATGCGCTGAACAAGTTGGTCTAAATCCTCTTCTTCATGGCCATGTGCCTTCTTGCAAGCCTTTCTTGTATGTAAGGGAGATATAATCTACCTTGCTTGTTACTCATTGAGCCATAAAAGCTCACTTCCTCAAGCATGTCTCCTTCTTAAACCTGAATGATGTAGGGTACGGACAATAATCAAAACTTGGTTAAAATTTCTTAGCTTTAAGGGATTTTTTCCTTTCTTCACCCCTGGAGTCTACCTACAGCAAGATTTTCCATATATTTGCAAGATTTGGAGTCTATGGCATAATTGGAGTCTCTCAAGCTTCCATTGGAGAGGAGCTTCCTAATTCTTCATTAAGCATAGAGATTCTCTATTTCCAAAGTATAAATAGAGTTGAAGACACTTAATTCAAGGGATCTCAAGTGATTTTGCTTCTTCATCATAGACATTGAAGCATTACGGTACCATCGGAGCATTGTGGAGCTATGGAGCCCAAACTTGAAGAAATATTTTGGGACTTTTGATCATAATGGAGCAATGTCCACTTATTGATTGTGGGAGCATCTATTCAAGACATTTCATCATTGAATACATTTATTTTCATTGCTCATTGAAGGCATTCAACTTTAGGCCTGATTAGAGGTATTTCTCTAATTCTTAGGCTCTCATTTTAAAGCCTCTCGCTATGCTTCAATCTAATTGTTCGAGAGACTCAAGGATTAAATATTTTTACAAATTTGAAGTTATGATCATGCTTGAATGCTCATTCATTCAAATCAATATGCTTTTTAACCTTCAATCTCCATAATTAGCCTATGTATTGCTCATAATAGCTCATTGGAGTTGAAGCTTTACTCTAACTCTCATTCTTGATTAGTGGGTGTTGTTGTGATCGATAAAAATTCACAATCCATTGTAAAGGGTATGAGTCACTGTTATTTATGGTAAATTCCTATTCTCAAATCCAATATTTTACAAGCTTCATCACATATCATTGAAAACTAAAGGCCTTGATTGATCTTGAGATTAAGATATAATTTTATTCAAAAATATTTACTTACATTTCAAAAATTGGTGAAAATCTAGAGTGGTTAATAATGACTTCAAGTGACATGAAGATAGCAATGAAAGAAGTGGTGTGATACAAAACATTCTATGAAATAAATATCTTCCTTTGTGGTGCATTTGTGTGTGTATGTGTGTGTGTGTGTGTGTGTGTGTGTGTGTGTGTGTGTATTAGATATGCTCAATGCACCACCCTCATAAGGTGTTATCAATCCATGGTTCTCAATGTTATAAGGTCCCCATTATGAGAAGAATCCATATTTAAGGTCAGTTGGATCCCAACTTCTATGTCTGATGACATGTATGTGATCGGATGGGAAAAATATGACCTTTATGGGTTCATCCTTTATGTTAGATAGATTAATTAACTTGATATGAACTTGAGGTACACTGCATCAAGCTACGAAATGTGGGAGTTATAAGGACCCCTATTTTGAGGTTTGAAGGTGTTAACCTCAATTCAAGATGGCAGAAATATGAAGCAAAAAGCAGAAAAAGAATAGAAAAAGAGCAAAGGTGCAGAGGCGGCCCCTAAAAGCTCAGTTGAGGCAAAAACACAATTTTAAATAGCAGGCGCCTCAAAAAACCCTAAAAACTCTTGTAAAAGAGTGCTAGGCTCCCTCTTGTGTCATTTGTAAAAGAATAGGTGGGTGTAGGCTTAAGGCATGAGGCAAAAAAAAAAAGGAAAATAGGAAAAAGGACCTTGCCACAAAGGCCGTTCCTGTAAAAAGGGATGGGTGCCCATGGGATTTTAGGGCTTGTATATAAAGTTCAAAAGTGAATGGAAGCTCATTCTTTGGTGTGTGGCTAACAAGAGACCTCTCTCCTTGTCTTCTTCTCTTCTCTTGGTTGTGTGTGTGTGTGATATAGAGAGAGGGAGATTGAGAGGGTGAGGGAGTGAGAACGTGGGAGTGAGGCATCAAGAGGGTGAAGCTCTTCACCATTCCCCTTCTCTTCTTCTCTTCTCTTTTTTCGCTCATGCACAGCTATGGTGGATGGAGCTTGAAGGAGGAGGCTTGAGGATGCTTGAGCTAGCATCCAGGACCGTGGAGCTACCGGTGTGCATGAAGGAAGAGGAAACTCATGTCGGCATTGAGGTAAGCTCACTACATTCATAGGCTTGGAGGCGCATCAACTAGGTGAGAGGTAGCCATTAGAGCTCGCTTGGAATGCTTGAAATAGCAGTCCATGGGTCTTGGCGGTCAAGCGAGAGCTCCAACATTTTGGTTTTATTGCCATGACCATCAGATTCCAGCTTGAGCACTTATGCACCTCATATCTAGTATCGAAGTAAGGGATTCATCCCAGAGCTGGAGCTTGAGATAGGCAGGAAGTTGGGGCTTTTGATCTTCGATACAAGTAAGTATTCTGGTTATTTTGGTTGTTTAATGATTGGGAAAGAAGGTGAGATCATTTCAATTATTTGCTTTTGATTCTTGTTGCATTTAGCATAGGTTAGGATTAAGAAATCAAATTGGAGAGGCTTAGGGTTTGCTGTTGTAAAACAGGGTAAAACAAGCACAAATCAGGGTAAATGGGAAAAAAGAGTGGTTCGAATTATTAATGCCAACAAGGGAGTGATTGGGGATAGCAAGACCTTTCTCGGGAAGGGGTTTAAGGGTTAGGAGACCATAGAAGAGCTCATCTTTCACCCTAGCAGTGAGAGAGAGAGAGAGAGGAAGAGAGGGAGAGAGTTTTCATCAGTGATTCAGCTCAATCTTGCCATCGGGGAGTTCTTCACACGATTCAGGTATATCAGAACCTTCCTAATAAGTGTTTGTTGTGATCTGGAAGTCGGCATGCCTGGTGATTGCGTGTATCATCGTATTCAATGGGATCATCCTCAGCATGGCCCTCATCACGCGCAACTTGGCCCGTCTTAGTGGCTTGGATTTGGGCTGAGTCCCAAAATCGACACTCGGACCGCTCGGCCCACTCGATGCGGACACATATCGCTCAGCCCGTCCGAGTCAACCATTCATACAAAACATATATTTGGCCCTCGGCCTACTTGACTTGGCCCAAACCACTCGGCCCTTTTTGACTCGGTCCTTTTTGACTCAATCGATTTGACCCACTAAGGTGACTCGACCCTCGGCCACATCTTTTCGGCCGTTTGAGTTGCAAGCTTGGCAGATGTTCCTATTCAACCCCCTCAACCCATCCAAGTCTGCCACTTGGCCCCTGCGATTCGGACGAGTTGGGCCGAGTTAGACTTTTGCAAATTTTGTGGAAGTTTGCACCAGACCCAACTAGATCTCAAGAGCGCCAACCTTTGTGATCCATCCCGACGCCCATAACTTGATTCTGGCGCAAGAAATAGGCAAATTCACAAGATGCGACTGCTTAGCAACTTGAGTAGGTTGTCAAGAGAGCCAGCTCCTTGACGGCAACTAGTGGAGGCATAGACCCCAAACGAATCTAAACCAAGTAAGACGGTGTAGCAAGAAACCCTAAAACCTACCAAAATGGCCAGAAACTGATCGAACAAACCTATCAGGCCTAAGATGAGATGAGAGTGCACAGGTTACTTACACACTTTCTCTCCACACTCACCTTGACTTCCAGTACTTGAAGTACACCTAAGAACAATCGGAACCTCGTTTGAGTGCACAAGTGCACGAAAAAGAACACGCTCGCTAAGTGGAGGTAACTTGAGGTGTAACGTGTCCACTCGTCCACTTGAGGGACACGTCTTAGCAGCCCATCAAGAAGAGAGTCTAGAAAGCGCTGCTTGGCACTTGCAAGGAATGTCACAGGGTTTGCGATCTAGGTCTTCCCGAGTCTGCCCCACGTGGAAGTATCCGACCGTTCCCACTAGGATCGACTTGAAGTCTGGGTTCCTCGTAGTTGGGTCTTCCTAACAGTCTTCTAGCGTTGGTCTACAACTGCTCCGCTTTGTGCAGATGTAATTGGACCTAAGCAGACTCATACCACACTTGGTTCAAAGAGAATGGGAAACGAGAGGGATGCATCGCTTGACCTCTTTGCCCGTAGGGCATAGTCCCATTCCTGTCCCCTAAAACGGTATGAATCAGGGTTCTAACCAACATTGTCTAAGGTCATCATCCGACTTTTCCTAACATTTCTCGTTAACATTTCCTTTGAGGAAAGTTCCTGGCTAACCGAGACCACCCTACCATAGGATAGACCCATTGGTCACATCCACCACGCTTCCCTCGAGGGTTGTTTTAGTTAACTAATTACCTACCACATTATGTTTGACACATAAAAGCAGCTTTCTTAATTAACCCGTTAATCATAGGTTCCTTTACGTAATTTAGGGCACAAACACGAAGACAATGTCAAGCAAGTTTCTTTTTCTCAAATATCTATTCTTTATTTATCATAATCCCGGAGTACATCAAGTATCATGCCCGAAGGCTATCCCAGCAATCTACGGGATTGCTGCTCCAAGTTCCGCCGTAAACTAGTACACGGGCCTTGAGATCCCATCTCGAGTCACGTCTGCCTCTTGTGCGGGATCTGGAGGCAAGGAATTTACAGCCACAGCCTCCCCTAGCACCCAAGCATGTCCAAGTAGCACCCACGAAAAGACCTCTCACGACGGTTAGGTCCATATACCTGACACGGCTAACAACCCCCTTGGATAGGGCCACGCAGACAGTCGGAGGTAACTATTCTTGCCTCTCTCTCTAGGCTTTTAACTTGAAGCATTAAGTGTTTTTCCTTGAATTAGTTCCTTGAGCAAAGGAGATCAAATAATGTACCTAAGTGTACAATCACAAACATTTTGGAGGCCGTTTGTATGATGAACTGCTAAGGCGTGATTCCTTTTTCCCGGATGCTCCAAGCATCCGATCTGGATCTTTTTCCCGAATGCTTCCAGCATCCGATCCTGGATCGTTTGCAACTTGGCGAGACCCCAATAATCTCAAACAAGATCATGCAAGCAAATGTTCTTGGTAGGTTAACTTATTTTGACTTGCTCTTCCCCTTGGGTTTTACCTTATGGTATCTTAACCCTAACCCAAATCATTAACTGGTCAACCAAGGCAATGGACATGCCTTATTCGCAACCCGACCAAGGGTCTTTTATTCTTCTAGTTCTTCACACATCACCCTCTAACCAAGTTCAATTAACACACTTGGCAATGCAAGACTCTTCATCTAGGCCTTCAGGATACAGTCTAAATGCATGCGTCCCTTCCATCCCTCTTAGTGCAGTACTATGCAGAGGTTTCCAATCAACTTACCCATCATGCACATGGTGCATTTAATATATTAATACATCCTAAGCGACCTTTAACCCTCTTCATACCTGGCAATGAATACTTAATCCTAATGCACCGGATCTCATGTGACTTGCGTATATGAAAGTCTAGTTCTATCCATCGGTGCAATTGCATCCTATGAATGGAAACTAACATTTCATGTGTTTATTTTAATCATGATTGCAAAGCATGAATTCTAGATGACTATTCATGCACTGAACTGGTTTAAAAACTATTATTTTATGTGAAATAATGCGAAAACCTTATCATTCTATGTGTGTAAAAGCTATCATTCTATGCACATAAACTTATGCAAACTCCACGCTCTACCATTTCATGCATGCAACCTATCACTTGGAGTAAACAGAAAAATCCTAAGGCTCGTTCTTGTTCCATGCATGTAGCTACCCCTTTATTTATTCTTCTTGAAATAATACAGAATATGCTTAACCAACATCAATTATAAAGCCTAGGATATCAAAAGAACCTGGGTTTGATTCGTGATCGTAGGGGCATTTGTTGCGTTGGTCACTCCGCTTGCCTCTCCCGTATTACCGGTAGTGCCATTGGTAGCTTTGGCACTTACACTTCCCGCAACTCTCTTTTTGGGAGCCATTTAGCATGCGGAGTTTGGATAGTCCTGACCTTAACGGGCCCTCAAGATGACAGGCTTGGGAAAGGAAAGGTCGTGGGAGGGTGACCTTCGCTGATGAGGGGGGTGGCTTGAAAAAAAATGGCTTCTCGAACGCCGCTCCTCAACACGGCCCTCGACACCTTCTCTACTCACCAACTCTCTCTCTCTCTCTCTCTCTCTCTCCTTCTTCTTCTCCTCTTCTCCTTTTCTCTCTCTTTCCCTCTTCTTCTTCTTTTCTTCTCTCCTTCTCCTTCTCTCTCTCTCCCTCTTTTTCTTCTTCTTCTCTTCTTCTTCTCCTTCTCTCTCTCCCTCTCCTTCTCTTCTTCTCTCTCTCTCTTCTTCTCCTTCTCCTTCTCCTTCTCTCTTCTCTCCTTCTCCTTCTCCTCTTCTCTCTCTCTCTCCTCTTCCCTCTTCTTCTTCTTTTTCTCTTCTTCTCCTTCCCTCTCTCCTTCTCTTCTTCTCTCTCTCTCTTCTTCCTCTTCTTCTTCCTTTTCTCTTCTCCTTCCCTCTCTCCCTCCTCTTCTTCTCTCTCTCTCTCTCTCTCTCTCTCTCTCTCTCTCTCTCTCTCTCTCTCTCTCTCTCTCTCTCTCTCTCTCTCTCTTTTTGTTCACCGGGGGGGGGGGGGGGGGGTTTCTTAGCCCGACGAATGAGGAGGGGGGGAGTTCTTTGACGGAAGACCAGGGGGGCCGCTATTGCCGCCGCAAAGTTGGAGGGGGTGTATTGCTATCGGAGGGGGGCGCTAGGCAGATTGACGGGGGGGTTTCTTCCTGTGGACGAGCTGGAGGGGGGTGCATTGTGCAAACAAGGGAGGGGGGAAGCACCCCTTTATAGTAGGGGGAGGAGGGTGGTATGGCCGCCACCCCTCCCACCTGGGGGGCTGCATGCCCCCTATTACTTTTACTTCACTCCCTCTCTCTCCCTCCCCGACGTACTGTCGGCGGCAAGAGAGAGAGGGATAAAGAAAATTGCTTAAAAATTAATTTTTTTGTTAAGGGGGGGCATATTACATCCTTTCCCCCTTAGAGGAATCAAGATGTCCTCATCTTGAGAAAACCTGGGGGTATTGTTGATTGAGAGTATCTTCATCTATCCAGCCTCTTTGGGGTAATCTTTCCACTGGATGAGGTATTCTCTCAAGGTCCTTGACCTCAAATGGCTCTCCCTAACATCCAGGATTCTATCAGGCCGTAGCTCAAGGGCTCCTTGGCTAGGCATTACAATTTGCTGGTCATCAAGTACATGATTCGAATTAGGTAGATACTTTTTCAATAGGCTAACGTGGAATACATTATAAATGTTTAGGGTTGCGGGCAGCTGTAGTCTGTAAGCATTAGGCCCTAGGCACTTAGTGATCTTATAAGGTCCACAATACCTTGGACTTGGCTTCTTCTACTCCCCCAAGGACAGTGAACTCTTTTTAGGGTGTATGCAGATGAAGACCATATCACCTTTGACGAAGGATCTGTCTTGCTGTTTCAAGTTAGCGTAAGCCTTCTGTCTATACTTGGCAGCTTGAATGTCTTGTCTTATTGATTTGATTTGATCATCCATGTCTTCCAACATCTACCTTGAAGCTTCTACCCTCAAAGTTGGATCCGAGAAGTTCAAAGGGGTATGACAATCATGCCCATACAATGCTTGGAAAGGGGTCATATGAATACTTTGTTGGTAAGAAGCATTGTGGGCAAACTCAACAAGTGGTAAGTATTGAATCCACTTTTTGGGTTCGCGACAGTAGTATGCCCTAAGCATATCTTCAATGACTTGATTGACTCGTTCTATTTGACCATCAGTTTGGGGATGGTAAACTGTACTGAAATAGAGTTGAGTTCCAATAGCCTCAAAGATAGCCCTCCAGAAGTGTGATATGAAGAGAGAGTCTCAATCACTAATGATTCTTCTGGGTAACCCATGCAGTTTGAATATGTCCTTGATGAATAATCTTGCGATGTATGAAGCTTTATAGTTTGTCTTGACAGGGATGAGATGTGCGACCTTGGTGAGCATATCTACTACAACCATAATAGAGTCATATCCTCCCTGAACTTGGGGTAGGCCAACAATGAAGTCCATACTAATGAACTCCCATTTCATTTGTGGAATGTCAATTGGTTGCAATTTCCCAGGCATTTTGACATGTTCTGCCTTAATGCGTTGACAAGAGAAACATTCTGTGACGTATTTGAGAACGTCACCCTTGAGCCTTTCCCAATAATAGCTCTTTCTGACCGCATTAAGGGTCTTGGCATAGCCAGGATGTCCTGAGAAAGGGGAGTCATGGGCTTCCCAAAGTATCTTCTGCTTGAGAGTTTGGCTTGTAGGGATACATAATCTTGTCCTAAAGTAGACAAGTCCACTATTGACAGAGAATTCTTGATACTTTGTCTTTAGCTTCGGGTCTTGATCCTTGATGGGGATCTCCCTTAGCATTTTCTGATAGATGGGGTCATGATATGCCTCATCTTTTGCTAGCTCAAGAATCGGGTTGTTTGGCATTGATACCTTTGTGGCTAGAGATCTTGCTGTTGATGGATCTTGTAAAATAAGAGAATTTAGAAATGCCTTGCGACTGAGTGCATCGGCAACTACATTCTCTTTTCCAGGCCTATATTTGATTTCGAAATCATATTCCTCCAGCACTTTGATCCATCGACGTTGCCTCATATTGAGCTCATTCTGGGTGAAGATCCATTTAAGACGCTTGTGGTCCGTCACTAAGGAAAATTTGTTACCTAGCAAGTAATGCCTCCAAAGTTTGAGAGCATGGATGACAGCCAACAGCTCCGGATCGTGGGTAGCATAATTCCTTTCATGGCTCTTCAATTTTCTTGAAGAATATACTACGAGATGACCTTCTTGCATAAGTACACATCATCCTAAAGCAAGTGCGCTAGCATCAATTACCACTTCAAACTCCTTACTAAGATTAGGAAGTTTCAGGATGGGTGCTAATACTAAGCTTTGCTTTAGTTTGTCAAAGTTGGTCTGTTCGACAGGTGACCATACAATTGCTACTAGCTTCTTTAATAGATTAGTCACACAGAGGTGCTACAATCAAAGCATAATCTTTGATGAAGATCCTGTACCATCCTGCCAACCCAAGAAAAATACGTATTTCTTTGATAGAAGTTGGTGTTGGCCATTCCAGAACATCTCTGACCTTAGCTAGATCTACTGAAATTCCGCTGATACAATGAATCCTAGATATTCAATCTGTCGCTTGAAAAATGCGGAATGAACATCAGATTGGTCACGCCACCAATTCAAACTAACTACATCAGTCGCCAACTACTTCAAAGCCGGGTTATTTAAATTAACAGTTGATTCTTCGTTAAGAAGAAATATGACATTCAAAGATCAGATACGAGTAAATTATTAACAGTGAAAATTTCATCAGCCAAATATGTTGAAAATGGAGATAATTTGAGTTCGAAGCATAATGCTATCGAAGGTTTATACCAATGAAGGTTTCTTGCAATTACATGTTTTTCTTTTATGAATCAATAACAGCAAAGACAATGTCAAGCAAGTTTCCTTTTCTCAAATATCTGTTCTTTATTTATCATAATCCCAGAGTACATCAAGTATCATGCCCGAAGGCTATCCTAGCAATCTACGGGATTGCTGCTCCAAGTTCCGCCCGTAGACTAGTACACGGGCCTCAAGATCCCATCTCGAGTCACGTCGGCCTCTTGTGTGGGATCCGGAGGCAAGGAATTTACAGCCAGAGCCTCCCCTGGCACCCAAGCGTCCTCCCACTCCAAGCAGCACCCACGGAGAGACCTCTCGCGATGGTTAGGTCCATATACCCGACGCGGCTAACCACCCCCTCGGATAGGGCCAAGAAAACTATCATAGGTAACTATTCTTGCATCTCCCTCTAGGCTTTTAACTTGAAGCATTAAGTGTTTTTCCTTGAATTAGTTCCTTGAGCAAAGGAGATCAAATAATGTACCTAAGTGTACAATCACAAACATTTCAGAGGTCGTTTGTACGACGAACTGCGAAGGTGTGATTCCTTTTTCCCGGATGCTCCAAGCATCCGATCTGGATCTTTTTCCCGAATGCTTCTAGCATCCGATCCTGGATCGTTGGCAACTTGGCGAGACCCCAATAATCTCAAACAAGATCATGCAAGCAAATGTTCTTGGTAGGTTAACTTATTTTGACTTGCTCTTTCCCTTGGGTTTTACCTTGTGGTATCTTAACCCTAACCCAAATCATTAACTGGTCAACCAAGGCAATGGACATGTCTTATTCGCAACCGGACCAAGGGTCTTTTATTCTTCCAGTTCTTCACACATCACCCTCTAACCAAGTTCAATTAACACACTTGGCAATGCAAGACTCTTCATCTAGGCCTTGAGGATACAGTCTAAATGCATGCGTCCCCTCCATCCCTCTTAGTGCGGTACTATGCAGAGTTTTCCAATCAACTTACCCATCATGCACATGGTGCATTTAATATATTAGTAATCCTAAGTGACCTTTAACCCTCTTCATACCTGGCAATGAATACTTAATCCTAATGCACCGGATCTCATGTGACTTGCGTATATGAAAGTCTAGGTTTCTATCCATCGGTGCAATTGCATCCTATGAACGGAAACTAACATTTCATGTGTTTATTTTAATCATGATTGAGAAGCATGAATTCTAGATGACTATTCATGCACTGGAATGGTTTAAAAACTATTATTTTATGTGAAATAATGCAAAACCTTATCATTCTATGTGTGTAAAAGCTATCATTCTATGCACATAAACTTATGTGAACTCCACGCTCTACCATTTCATGCATGCAACCTATCACTTGGAGTAAACACAAAAATCCTAAGGATCATTCTTGTTCCATGCATGTAGCTACCCATTTATTTCTTCTTCTTGAAATAATACAAAATATGTTTAACCAACATCAATTATAAAGCCTAGATATCAAAAGAACCTGGGTTTGATTCATGATCGTAGTGGCATTTGTTGCATTGGTCGCTCCGCTCGCCTCTCCTGCATTACCGGTACCATTGGTAGCTTTGGCACTTACACTTCCTGCAACTCTGTTTTTGGGAGCCATTTACCATGCGGAGTTTGGATAGTCCTGACCTTAACGGGCCCTCAAGATGACAGGCTTGGGAAAGGAAAGGTCGTGGGAGGGTGACCTTCGCTGATGAGGGGGGTGGCTTGAAGAAAAATGGCTTCTTGAACATCGCTCCTCAACACGGCCCTCGACACTTCTCTACTCACCAACTCTCACTCTCACTCTCACTCTCACTCTCTCTCTCACACACACACACACACACACACACACTCTCTCTCTCTCTCTTCTTCTTCTTCTTCTCCTGTTCTCCTTCTCTCTCTCTCCCTCTTCTTCTTCTTTTCTTCTCTCCTTCTCCTACTATCTCTCTCCCTCTTCTTCTTCTTCTTCTCTTCTTCTGCTCCTTCTCTCTCTCCCTCTCCTTCTCTTTTTCTCTCTCTCTCTTCTTCTCCTTCCCCCTCTTCCCTCTTCCCTCTTCCCTCTTCTTCCTCTTCTTCTTCTTCTTCTTCTTCTCTTCTTCTTCTCCTTCTCTCTTCTCTCCTTCTCCTTCTCTTCTTCTCTCTCTCTCTCTCTCCTCTTCCTCTTCTTCTTCTTTTTCTCTTCTTCTCCTTCCCTCTCTCCTTCTCTTCTTCTCTCTCTCTCTTCTTCATCTTCTTCTTCCTTTTCTCTTCTCCTTCCCTCTCTCCCTCCTCTTCTTCTCTCTCTCTCTCTTCTTCTCCTTCTCTCTTCTTTCCTTCTTCTTCTTCTTCTTCTTCTTCTTCTTCTTCTTCTTCTTCTTCTTCTTCTTCTCTATTCTCTCTCTCTCTCTCTCTCTTAAGGGGGGGTTCTTAGCTCGACAAATGAGGAGGGGGGGAGTTCTCTAACGGAAGCCCAGGGGGGCCCTGCTGCCATCATGAAGTTGGGGGGGTGTACTGCTATCGGAGGGGGGGCATTGGGCAGATTGACTAGAGGGGGGTTTCTTCCTACGGACGAGCTGAAGGGGGGGGCGCATTGTGCAGGCGAGGGAGGGGGGAAAGCTCCCCTTTATAGGAGGGGGAGGAGGGTGGTATGGCTAACACCCCTCCCACCAGGGGGGCTGCACGCCCCCTATTACTTTTACTTCTCTCCCTCTCTCTCTCTCCCTGACGTATTGTCGGCGGGGAGAACGTGAAGGAAACCACCAATAAGAGAAGATCTCAAGACATAGATGGGCAATCGGAGCCCAATGTAAGACTAAGCGAATAGCAATAAAGACATGGATCTACCCGACCTCCTTAACCTTATCGACAGCTTGGTGGAGCACAAGAACACAACCATGTCAGAAGAAAGCTCAAACCGTAGGCAAAACTAGGAATTTGACGTAGGGGTTTTCCCAAAAGCGATCCAGCAATTGGTGAGCAGCTACGATTCTCACACTCGATATGAGCACCGCAGTAGAACAACAAAAGCCATCATAGCTAACCTAGAGGAGGAAAGAAAACTAGCCCACAAAGCACTGCAAGGCATAGTGGAATACTACCGAGACCAGCAAACTAGGAGCCTGAGGCAGAATGCAGAGATGAGAGAGATACAGCGAGTGCTAAACCTAGCAGGCAGGAATCAAACTGACCATGAGAGTGCACTAGAAGGAGACTTGACGCTAAGTGAGCTTCTCATGAAGTGATTGCAAGACAACATAGCAGTAGAGCAGAGCACTGCAACATTACTCACGCCACTACTAGCAGGGTTAGGGGTGAACCAAGGATCCAAGAGCCAACCTAAGATACCAATCGTTGCGAAGCAGTTCAATAAGTACTAGTCTGTACAGCTTTATAGAGCAGTTCGAGCATGTCTGCGAGGCCAACGGTCTCACTGACTTGACTCAAACCTCTCAAGCATTTGGGCTTTGCTTAGGCGACAAGGGTCGGACTTGCTACACAAGTCTAGATGCCTAGAGCAAAAAAACTTCAATGGACTCAAAAACCTCTTCATTAAGAGGTTTTTCGAGCATGGATACTCGGACAACCTACTAGTACGACTTATGAACATCAAGTAAAAGGAAAAAGAGGACATCTACGACTGTGTAGCCCACGTAAAGAGTCTCTTCAAGTGAATCCCGATGGGCGAACGACCAACCGAAAGAGCAGTGTCGACGGGATTCATCAGTGGAATACAAAATGAGGAGCTTTATAAAGCCTTGGCAAGCAACTCGAGCTTGCAGCAAGACACGCTAGCAAGGTTGTTCGAAGAGGCCATTTGGGTAGATGACCAATTGAAGGAGAGGAGATCTAGGAATTCAAACCAAGAAGAGACCAACTCTAGAAGTTCGGAGAGAGCTTCAACATCCAGCGAATGCTCAGGCGCAAGTACCCAAGATAAGGGAAAGGTTGCGGACACCAACCAGAAATTGGCTGACATGAAAATGGAAATAGCCAAGATCCAGGAAATGCTGAGATGACCAATGTGACCACATGTCCAATGCGTGTATTGTGGTGGGAACCACTTGCCAACTGAGTGTCAAGACCCCAGGTCACGACCTTGTGCTAATTGCGGTAGGTTTGATCACGATAGTGCTCATTGTAGATTGCCTAGAAGACTTCCGTACTCACAATCGTATGGTCAACCTTACCTAGCAAATAGGCCACAACAATTCTTCAGAAGGGGAGCACCATTGGCCCTTCCCATGCCAAACAATGTTAAGCTAGCTGTTCTTAGAATGGATATAAATCCTACTAGAATACGTAGACCACCTGGCCCCTATGTGACACATCCACTGAGCGATGCTCCAATCCACTACGTGGAAGAGCCAAATGAGGAAGAGCATTATGTATACCCTTACGTCTCGCACAATGATGAGGGAAACACAGTCCTTATGGACTATCAACTACTACCGATGATGGCATTAGGTAGGAGACGAGGTAGAGGCCTAGGAGGGCAGACCCAAGATCCAATCCTGCGGTCACCTGGACACATCTCATCACGCTATCCCAAAAGGGAGCAACAAAATAGAGACAAGGCTGACCTAAGGTGTCCAAAGTGTGGATTCAATCATCTCTTTGTTGACTGTCCAAAGCAAAGCCATCCTCGAAATTAGCTAATGTGCCATCCGTCCCATTGGGGCTGTTCAGTAGTGTAGAGAATCTTGACGGGGAGGCTACACCTATCCCATTTCATGTCATGACCCATGCACAAATGAAGCAGTCCGGCATGCCACTGTCAGGTCCTAGCAATCTTGATGCAGCCTCAATAGGGAAGAAGAGCCACATGCGAAGGAAGAAGAGACTCGAAGCTAAATTCGCGCTAAAAACTGAGAGTGCCACAATGCTACCTGCTGGAAAGAAAGTCACTGATGTTGAGGCAGAGACATCAATCTCAGAGACTGCTGAAAAGGGAAGTGCTAAGGTAGGGGAGTACCCCAATCCAAAGCACCAACTAGAGGCCATCGAGAAGGTGAAGGAGTGGGTAAAGGAGGATTAGGAACACCTGAAAGATGCAGAGCCCATCTTGGAGGACGGCATCAGCACACCACTCTCACCCCCTCCATTGAAACCGAGAGATGTGACTGTGCCACAAGCAGTACCTCTTAGGCAAAGCCTTAACTCTATGGGCCAGCAACCCAATCAGGGCCACTAGCCAACATAATCTAGAACAGGAGAAAGACAAGCAGCCAATGACTTCCTTACCACTCTAGTGACCACCTCGGTGACGTTAAGCCTGGGAGATCTACTTAGACAGCATCAAATCCTATGGCGGGACTTGAGGCAGTGGGTTGAAGGGTCACAAGAGCAAGCTGATGTAGGCCTACAAGAACATGATGTAGAGACACAGATACCGAGTTCGACGTTGCACTCCATGCCTAAATCCTTGCACATTAATGCTTTTTGGGAATTCACCGAGATGCATGTGATCTTACAGGTCTTAGCCTGGGTGACACAACAAGGAAAGGGATTATAGACATAGGGGCGGGAGTTAGTGTACTGAGCCATGTAGTGCTCCAGACTTGGAGCAACCCACTTGTTTAGACTGCTAGGTTCAATGTCACATTAGCTAATGGAATGAAAGTGAAGCCATTTGAGGTGCTAAAAAATTGGCCGATGAAAATTTTCAAAGTCCAATTCTTAGTTGACTTTATAATCATGAAGGGAGTGGACTATGATGTCCTATTGGGCCAACCCTGGATGCGCAATGCCAGAGTGATCGAAGATTGGGGGAATGGTATCATCTTCCTAGGAAATAGAACGAAAGCCGTAAGGGTAGAAACGAACTCTTGGAAAATTGCACCAGTTGACCTCGACGCCATCTCCGCTATGCTCAAGGGTGATACCCAGATCAAGGAATCCTATGGGCCCCTAACTAAGTATATCCCATGTCCTGAAGATGAGAGAGACTGGATGCATGTCCTTGCTACCATCGACATGCCATTCTCTGATGACAAGGAGTATACACCCTCAGTACCGATCTACATGATGGTAGGAAACCTTCACAGAAGAGCCAACCATGTCACTTTTCAAGTGCCAACCAATAGGAGGGAGCTCCAGGGGATTTTAGAGTATTTGACCATGACAAGCTATCAGGAAATCCAGCATCAAACTTCAAGCCACTCCAATATTTCTTAAATGAACCAAGGTGGCAATGGGCCAAGGTGCATGACCTAAACCTCAGGTACAATTGGGCCCTAGTCCCCGATCAAACACACAAGACATACCAAGACCTAGGAGACGAAGCGGTTAGACGAAGATGCTTTTGATGATGAATACATGGACTGTCGCTGTTTTAGTGAGATGAGAGTGAGGATGAGACATACCAAGACATATATGGGTGGACTCCATACCACAAGACCATAGAATACGACACCAAAGGATGAGTGATAGAACATATACGGGTGGACTCCATGCCACAAAGAAAGAGCACCTTCAGGATAGATTAGAGGGTCATGCACGTGGATTGTGATCACACTTGGTTGGAACGTATCAGAGCCATAGATCTAGAGCAAGCATGCCTAACCCAACCAGGTGACACGCCAGTGCTTAGAATAGAGTCACCCTCTGAGCCACGACCACCGGGGGAGACTACCTCGTCTAGAGAAGACAAGGAGTTTGATTTCGAGTCGGAAGTGAGTTCAAAGAGCGACCTAGGAATACCGAGGCATCCCAAGACTAGATGTACCAAAGGGGACCTGCCTATCCACCTGAGGAGCAGATGCTTGAAAGAAGAAAGGGCAAAACAGTCTAAGGATGCAAGAGCGGACGAACAACAAAAACCACATGACCTCCCTAAGAGATTTACAACGTTTAAAAAGGGCAATAGGGTAGTGATCCTACTGGGTGCCAAACGTCAAGGGAAAACAAGTGAACCCATCAAGGGACCCGCCAAGGTCAAGGAGGTGAACCTAGCCAAGGAAGGGGAGACACCCCGACCTATCTTTATTGCTAATGACCTGACGGAGGAAGAGGAGACACGTCTCGTTGTCCTCTTATGAGAGTATATAGACATGTTCACTTGGTCATTAGAAGAACTCAAGGGGGTAGATCCAAGTGTAGTGACTCATAACATGTCCATGATGCCAGAAGCAATGCCGGCCAAGCAATGACCATACCCTATGAATCCAAAACACGCTCATGCGGTCAAGGAAGAGATCGACAAGCTAATGAGAGTGGGATTCATCAATGAAATTGAGAACACAGACTGGATATCACCCATAGTCATTGTAATGAAGAAAAACAGAAAGATTAGGGTGTGTGTCAATTACAAGAAGGTGAATGCTGCCACCCATTGTCGTACACCGAGCACATGCTTGAGAGAGTGGTGGGCAAAGAGGCCTACAGTTTTTTGGACAGTTTCTCTAGATACAATCAGGTGTAGGTGCATCCTGATGATAGGCATAAGACTGCATTCGCCACTGAGTGGGGTGTCTTTGCCTACATAGTCATGCGCTTCGGGTTGACTAACGCTCCAGCCACCTTTCAACATCTTATGTGCACTATATTTAAAGACATGCTTAGGAAAGAGTTAGAGGTCTTCATAGATGACTTGTGTGTTCACTCAACCTGGAGAGAATACTTAGACAGACTCTTAGCGGTCTTTGAATGGTGTCACCTATATCACCTCTCTCTGAATCCCTTAAAGTGCCAATTCTAGGTAAAGCACGGATGTATCCTAGGGCACATGGTGTCAAAAAATGGCATTGCCACAGACTTTTTGAAAGTCAGGGTCATTTTGATCTTCCACCCCCAACCAACTATAAGGGAATGCAATGCTTCTTAGGCCATACGAGGTATTATCGGTGGTTTGTGTTGAATTATGCATTGATTGCTAGACTTTTGTACAAACTATTGATTATATTCGAATGAACTAAAGAATGCCAACACACATATGAGGATTAAAAAAATCTCCAACCACAGCACCGATTCTACGAGCCCCAGATTGGACCATTACCTTCCACGTGCATATTGAGGGTTCAAAATTCACTGTGGGGGCATTGTTGTGCCAACTTGGCGAACACAACCTTAACTATCTAGTGAGCTTTGCTGATGATAGAAAGAGAAGGTCTGGCCATGGTATTTTCCGTGAAGAAATTTTAGCATTATTTGTTAGCCACTCCTTTCACCTTCTTTGTGGATCATCAAGCCTTGCTATATTTAGTAAACAAACCTTATGCTACAGGCCGCATATCTCGATGACTCCTTCTGCTTCTGGAATTCGACTTCTCTATGGTTGCACGAAAAGGGAAATAGCACTACATGGCTGACCACATGTCACGCATCTCCATGGGAGAGGTTGTTGGACGAGGCATCATAGATGATTTGCCAAACGCGCACTTGTTTAGCCTATCTAGCGAGAGAGATTTATTTCAAGCCGACTTGATGACATATTGGGCAGACGACATAGTCCAAGTGCTTGAGCATGGACTACCTGAACGACCAATAGAGAAAGCCTGACTTAGACAGCTCATCCTCAGGATCCAACCCTATCAGTTGATAGCAAGTTAGTTGTATAGGCTAGGGCAAGACAAATTGTTATGCATATGCCTATGCGAGTACGAGATGCAAGAGGTGCTCTCAGAAGCACACAACAAAATTGCTGGAGGACACTTTAGCGGAGAAACAACAGCCTGCAAGGTGCTACACTCTCAACTATGGTGGCCTACACTTTTTCGCAATGCGGCATAGTTCGTTAAGCATTGTGACAAGTGCCAATGGGCAAAGGTCCCGATTCGCAAGGATCAAATGGCGCTAACCCCAATAATTACACGACAACCCTTTGAGAAGTGGGAAATTGACTTTGTAGGATCTATTAGTCATGTGGCATAATACTCTCAAGCCAAGTATATCATTGTAGTCACTAACTATCTAATGAAATGGGCAGAAGCAAGGGCTACAAGAAAGAATGATGCGAGAATGATTGCCAAGTTCCTATGGGAGTAGATGATCTCACGATTCGGCTGCCCCATCAAATTGGTTAGCAACCAGGACACACACTTTATTAATGAAGTGATTGCACATCTTCTATCCACCTTTCTAATTATCCATCAGAAATCCTTGCCATACTACCCTCAGGAAAATGTCCAGGCGGAATTCACCAATAAAATTCTAGTAAACGTCCTGACCAATGTAGTCTCTACTTCGCGTAGTGACTAGGATAACAAGCTGATGCTAGCCTTGTGGGCTTACCGCACAGCCTACAAAATAGTTGTAGGAGGCCAGATGCCTTTTAGGTTGACCTATGGAACTGAAGCAATTCTAATGTAGAGTTTTTTTTCCTAGCTTGAGGATCATGCTTCACGAATGATGGGAAGGGAAGGAAGCATGGATGAAACATATAATTGAACTTGAACGCCTCTCGAAAACTCGCTTTCTAGCTACCCATGCACTCATATGCGAGAAAGCACGTCACAAAAGCTGGTTTGACAAGTATGTCAAGCAGTGCAACTTTGAACAAGGCAACTTAGTGCTCTTACTCCGTTAAGGGGTACAAACGGAAAATGAAGTTTAAAAGTCTAAGGCCCTTCAAGGTTTGTGCCATCAGTCGAACCGGTAATGTCAAACTCAAGACTTTGGAAGGCGAGGGTGTAGGCTTTTTTAATGGCAGTCGCATCAAGAAGTATTATCCTCCCACACATCCTTTGCACGAATCACCAATGTTAGAATCGCCATATGGGTAGCCACAAACACGGAGATTGACAAGGAAGATGAGAAAGCTGTAGAACCTGCCTACCTCCGCATCACAATCACTGCCAAGCAAACATGCACTGCCAACGCCTTGATCGATGAGGGAGCAGACTTCAATGTCTTAACCCACGATCATTGGACCCATATTGGCAAACCACAACTACAGCCCACTATCGCAAAACTGAGCCCATATGGGGGTTGATCATATACACTCCTAGGGAAATGCAAGGCCGCAGTTTCTATCGAGTCTTAGAACATACCAATGACATTTTATGTGTTGCGAAACGTTGAAAATGCAGGCACCAAATTGATAATGGGTCAAACCTTCAAAAATCAAGCTCACTGCAATGTTGATTATGAGCCGCAGCGTATCCACTTTGCCATTGGCAATGTCCTCATAGTGGCAGCCTTCAACAAGGACTGCACAAATCCCATCAGACCCACAATGCCACTGGTAGACACGCATTCAGCCAAGTCCAAGGAGAAGGGTTGTGATTTGTTACACCCTCCCAAGCCTCTATGGCAACAACCTGTTGAAGCCAAGGTCAATGCCCATGAACCCCAATTAAGGTGGGTACCTAAACGTCAGAGCCTACCCATGAAAAACAATTGGCCACGCCTTTGCAAGGCTAACAACACAACCTCAAAACCTAGGAGGCCAAAACAAAGCTACAAACAGCGACATGTGGTCAAGCCGCAATGGATTCCTAAGACCCTATTGCAGTTGCAAGGTTATTATGAGGGTAATGCATGGATATGGATCCCTAAGTCTAAAATAGCCAAGAGCACTGATCAAATGCCACCTCACACATAACCATACCCAACCATACAACTTGTTAAGGCCTAACACTCGCAAAATCCTCGAGACACCAATCCCATTGACTCACAACTGATTATGCCCATGAAGACCATTGACCAAGTCTATCGGCCCAAATCTCAGCTTGCTACTCCCAAACCAGTCCCACGCAATTCAACCAAGACTCAGGAGGCCACATCCACAAGTAGTGGTGCCCCATTTGCAATCCAGTTGTCCCAGCCCGCTGGGCAAGGGACCTAGCCGCAATCTCAGAAACAACCGAGCCCGCAACTATGTGCTGCCAAACTCTCTAGTTCTATCAAACCTCAACCACCCACAGGCCTTAGACCCTCCTAGGAGCGAATATCATTATTGTCATTGGCCGCAGATCTAGCCAAAGACACAAGGGATGATGTCATTGCTTGCCTCAGATGCTTAGATGCCACATTCATGTTGCTGGCTCTGAGCTATGATCGCTTGGACTTGGACCTATTGCAAGAGCCCCTTGTGACAGAAGTTCATACAATGCATTGTTCATGGGACACACTCAAATTTGCATTTGTCAAAGCACCCCAATCAGCTACTATAGAGTTGCTCTGCACTTAGATATCTACAGAGCAAGCCATCAAACAGTGTCTCATTACGTCTACGATAAGCGAGCCTCTTCTGCTCTCATTGATCGAGAAGTCGAGGAGTTGAAACAGCTTGCTGAAACCGAATCCCCATTCTTACGGAATTGGTATGCTCTTCGATTGCAATGGGGACTCAAAGGGTTCCAATGACCAATGCTAAGCAACGATGCACCATCAAGACATCAGAATACGACCCAACTTATGTCGCCCCAACTTTGTATAGGGTGTTAACAACTGTTCATGACTAACCCTAGAAGAGCACATCAAAGATACCCTTACCTTGATTGCCTCCTGATAGAGGAAGAGTTACATATTGTTAGCCGTATTGATTCTGGTGACGTCCTGACAGATGTCCTTACTTACATCACACACGTAGGCAGCCGACCCTTCGATCTAGACTGTGACACTTAGTTGGAGTACAATCCAGACTTCTATGCTTGGCTCATGCAAAAGTAAACACTCGACCCATACACTGAATGCCCCGGGTCCGCTAGCTTTCAATCCTAGGAAGGATTCTCTCCAAATCCAGAAGGGGAGGGGATAAGGCGAGTGAGATAAGGTGAGTGAGTCAAATTGGAACCAATCACAATCAAGCAAACACATAAACACATAAGAAAAAACACACTGCTGTGAAAACCTCAATTGACATTTAAACATAGGAAGGAAAGAAACATGTTAATTTGTGATTGAGGAAAAATGTCACAAAAATGTTGAAATAAAGGGTGAAAAGTCTAAATGGAAAGTTTATGTTGGAGCTTAAATGTTTTCATTCAACAAACACAAAGCCTTTCTTTTCAGCAAATAACTCTTTTGGAAGCACTAATGGGAATGATGGTTCATGATAGGAATGAAAGATGTCGTAGCAAGATCGCGCTCACCGACTCCCTTTCACGGAGGAGGAGAGGACGCAGTACAGTATCAGCTTAGAAAACCGTGCTTATAATCAGCTGAAATTCCACAACATTCACAGCCTTGAGAAGGTGGTGGCCAAGGAGGAAGCCAGAAGGAGAGTAGTGAAACAATGTAACTTCTCGTAGTACCTAGAGAAGTTTGCACATGAGCCCGACACACAAAGTGTGTGGAAATTTTGAGAACATACAACCCCGATCAAGAATGTGGAATGGTGACTGTGGGAAGAGGGGACAATGCTCGACATGTGCAGGTGCCATTGAATCAGTCCTTGGTAGAGAAGGCACTAGGGCTAGAGTCTAAGGTGGAGAAGAAACATAAGAGAGATGTGTATGCTATGTTAAAGATGAAGAGGGAGGATGTTTTGACAAACAACGGCATCAACATATAGGATATCCCCGATGTTGAGATCTGCATGTAGGTAAAATTGGTGCACTCACTTTTCTCTAACTAGTGCTATAACTCCCTCATGCACCGAATCAGTGTGCATGTGCTGGAGAATGTGGCAGCCCACACCTTCGATGAGGTGGACTGGAATGGCTACATGCACAAGACTATAGACAAAGCAGCCAAAGCACTAGCCCTGCATGCAGAGAATCCCTAGCCTCTAAAAATATAGAGAGGAAGAAACCCTCCTCAAAAGCCTCCTTCATTGGGTATGGAAGTGTGCTGATGGCCATCATCCAGGCCATCATCCAGGAGGTTGTAAAAGAAGCCCAACAAGGAAACGAAGGAGCGGATGAGACTCTAGATAGGTCACCGAGCTACCAAGGGAAAGAGCCATCGAGTGACAGGACAGAAACTAAAATAGAGAAGGAGGATCAGGAGGCTCAATCCGGAAGGAAAAAAACAGAGAAGCCCACTAAAAAGACAGCTCAGAAGAAGAAACAAAATGAGGGCAGGAAGAAGGAAAAAGAAGATTTAGAGAGAGCCAAAAGGGAATCCTTAAGAGAGGTTGCGGAGAGGAAGAAGAAGCAGAAGGAAGAAGCTGAAAAGCTGGCAGAAGAATCAAGGAAAACAGAGGAAGAGAGAGAAAGAAGAGTTGTGGAAAAGGAGGCAGAATGGAGGAGAAAGGGGGAGGAAGACATGGCTGAAGCAACTCGCCGGTCCATAGAACAACAAAGCTGGTTCAAGCGCTCACGTACCCAAAGTCATGCCACACGTGGTCATCGAAGGCAAGGGTAAGGCTTGCATCCATCCCATCCCAGCCCTCTTGGTGCCTACCAGCAAAGCAACCACTATCACTCCAAGCATCTTGGCCAGCGCCAATGTAAACAGTTTTGTGGCCTTGATGTAGTACTTCATCAATAAGGAACTAGCACAAGGAAAGAGTGTGGAGACTATGGCCACTGGGTAGAAAGGGCCGGCCACAGATGCCAAGTCTAGGCAAGACCCAAAATGCCAAAAGATGGAAGCTTTGACCACCCCAATCCCTACTACTATGATGCCACCGGCAAACCATGATGAATATGTTGCTGAATTGCTCTCTCAGTTAGAGAAGGCAAGGGAGGAAAGAAAGATAGTAGTGGCCAAGTTGGAAGTGGAAAAGGAGTTAGTGGCAGCCTTCTAGCTCAAAAAGATGAGGCAAATGGCTATGCAAAAAAATGAAATCCTTGATCTGAAATGGAAACTAAAGGCCAAAGATGAAAATGAGCAAAGTTAGCGGCAATAGCTCATAGATGAAAATCAAGAGCTAGTGAAAATGCAAATAGAGTATAAGCTTCTAATCATGCAACATGAGGATCTGGCAGCAAAAATATGTCGGATTGAGCGGGACATGAAAGAGTTTGTGGCAAGGGAAGAAGGAAGGAAGCAAGAAGAGGAACAACACCACATGGAAATGGAAACCATGACCAAAAAGCTGAGCCTTGAAAGAGAGGAGCAGGAGAGAATGAGCAGGGAATTGGAAGACCAGGAGCTGAGCCTTGAAAGAGAGGAGCCTTGAAAGAGAGGAACAGGAGAGAATGAGCAGGGAATTGGAAGACCAGGAGCAGAGACTCATGGCCCTCAAACAAAGACAAGGAGAAGGTATGGAGGAAATGAAAAAGAGAGCCGAAGAGGGGGCAGGCCTAAATGAATGAAGCTGAAGACCTTGGCACGTTGGCTGGCTCTCATGGAAAAAGAGAAAGTCGTAGCAGAAAGCAGAGCAGAGGTAGCCCAAGTGGGTTTCAATACCCAACAACGAGTCTTCCTGAATACCCTGATGGATGCCACTCACATGGAGCAAGGGGAGTCCTTGGAGGTGGTAAAGAAGAAGTTGGGCATAGCATGCAAAGCTTTGCGAGTAGGGCTACACATGCCCCCCCAACCCGTTGCAATCAAGCTAAGCCTTGATGAACAACGTAGGTACCTGTTGTTGGCCGGCGTAACCCCCCAAGAGATTGATGCTCTGGGGTTTGTGGAGGAGGTACGATAGGAACAGTGCCTAGGAAGTGAAGTTGAACTACAATTTGACATGGGTAGATTTGAAGAAGAAGTGATCCCACAACCCCCTTCACCCCATTCTGAAGAGTAGTGGTAGCCAACAGACATGTCTGTGGAAAGAAAAACCACCCTGAGGGAGAAGAGAAGGAAAATGGTGGAAGAAGCCAGATAAAGATTGGGGGCTAACCCTATGGCACAGCTATCTATACCCCTTCCACCATGCCCAAATGACGTGTCGGCTAGTTTCCATGCAAAGCTTGTAGTCTGGGAGAGACAAGAAAAAGAGAAATAACCTTTCAACTTCAGCTTCCTCATCCCCATTTCCCTACGCCGAGTCCCCCCTAAAATAGTAGACAAAGTGATCGACATCGGAGGCCAGCTAAGCCAACAATGGCTGGAAGAAAGAGAGAAGAATCCCACCCTCTCTAGGGCACCAAGGATGCGGAGTAGTGGAAAAATGAGGTTTTTGAAGTGCCTCGGTCTGTGCCTGGATACAAGTGCCATCCACCACTGTGGTGGAGACGCATTTGCAACGACAATGTGTTCTCATGGATGGCTTTTTGTAATAACCTCCCTTTTGAGAGGAAAAACTCCACCTTCATGGCGTATCCTTGTACGGTAGGAGTAGACTTTGATGCAAACACCCATGGCCGTTATGACTTCCCTGTCATATATAACCCCTATACTAAAACCTTAGCCCAAGCCCTCACCTTCACCTCCGACAGCCTAGATGCCACCATGACCCGCTTTATTGCTGACTTCTCCTCCTGTCCTGATCTCGCCTTCATTACCACATGCAACTATCTTAGACTATTAAAATCTTACTTAGGCAGAAACCCACCCTAGTGGAACCTGGTCTCCCCCCACTCTTTTTTGACCCTAATGCCATTGATAGCTGCGCGATGACCCACCTAATGATGTGAGCCATATTTCTACCTTCCTTTTGCCTCGTTATTCTTGAGGACATGAGTGACAACTGATTCACCCACTGCAACCACCCATTTCTCTCCACCACCCCTCTTCAGGTCCAGTTGAACCTTAAGGGTTTCATGTAGAGCTGAAAATTTTTGAGTCACTCCATTAAATCCCCCTCACCACCACCTTCTGATGACAAGAACTAGCAATTAGCTACTCCTCGAATCCTGTACCTCAGCAACATGTCCAAACGCAAGTCGCGGCACATAGCTCACAATCACTGCACCTAGGGGTCCTCAAGCTAGGCATGTCCAATGGCCTTGGTCGACCGGCTCCATTCCTAACCTCCTAACCCCTTTTGCCTTCCCACTTCACACTTAGGGCACCCCAAGGATAGGACATACCTAAGGAGATAACACTCGCCTATGGTTAGACCTGTTAACCTAAGCTACACACATTGTGTTGAGATATCGAGCTCCACTCATGATATGCCAGGGTGACCGTTGTGCATTTATGTCATCGACTTGCTAGCTACAGATGCGGTTGGTATACCGCCCATGAATAATAGCTAGATGACAACTATCCTTATCTACTCTAGTTCGTGGCTCAGTTAGTATGCCACCTTAGTTAGTTGAGTTTGGTTTGAGACCCACATATAGGGTTTTTCTATTTCTTTTGTACTTGAGTTCTTTTGGCTTACACAACTAAGAAGAGGAAAACTGTTTTCAGCCTCCACTTGTGTGTGTATTCCCCCATTGTGCAAGCAAGAAAGCTACAAGTGAGACTTCTTCCTTCTCTCCCACAATCGTGACATGGTATCAGAGCCTGGTTCGTGGTAAGGAGCTCAAGAAAGCAAACCAAGCTCGCGGCGTTCTGGTAAGAGGACAAGTGTTGCTTTCATTTTTCGAGTTTGGGAGCAAGTCTCTGCAGGTAGCACAGTTGGAAAGTGCAAGAGTGCAGTATCTCAGATTGAGACGCCCTGTTTTTTTGATTTGAGGCCATTTCGGAGCCTGTTTTGGAGGCGGAAGTTTTCCGCAGGCGCTCAGAAAAAGGCACTGTTTTTGCTGTGTGACCACTGTTCTACAGGTTGGTGAAAAGTTACCGTAGAAATTGCATCGTATGCCTGTGCGCAGAGACATTGGGCGTCACTACGAAGTGACTGTGTGGTCAAATACCACTTTCGTCAGTTTTGCAGATTTGCCCTTGTGAGGCTGAACCTGTGTTTTTTGCAGTGACAGAATTCTTTGCAGTGTTCTGTAATGGCGTCTGATTCTCTTTCACAGATTGTCACTGAAAAGCTTGACAAGAACAACTTCCAAGCATGGAAGTTTAGAATGACGAATTTTCTTATGGGAAAAGGATATTGGGAATTCGTTGCAGGAAATGAAGAAGAACCAGTTCTTCCTGATGTTCCCAATCAATAGCAAATGTAGGCATTTAAAGGATGGCATGAGAGAGCCAGAAAAGTTATGTACTGGTTGTCTATCAGTATTTCAGACTCTATGATTGTGCATATTCAGGATGCAAGTACGCCAAAGGAGGCATGGGATACTCTGTCAAAAATGTATAGCAGAAATACACAAGTGAGGGAAATGCAGCTCAAGCAAGAGTTGCACAATGTGCAAAGAGAAAGTATGAGCATCAATGATTACCACATGAAGGTGAAGAAGATTGCAGATGCACTTGCTTCCATTGGGGCGCCAGTGGAAGATGATGATTTAGTTTCTGTGACCTTGAATGGTCTAGGAAAGGATTATGCACTGTTTCGAACATCCATTTCCGTCCGTGAAAGATTTCTTGATTTTGAGGAGTTGATTGCTCTTCTAATTTCTGAGGAGCAGAGAAATGGTGGTGCATCTTCTTCAGGAGGAACTTCAAAAGAAGCTGTCTTCTACTCAAATGTTGGAAGAGATAGAGGTAGAGGTAGAGGAGGCCGATCTGGAGGCCATGGTAGAAATCAGAATATGCAGCAAACTCAAGAAAACCAGTCCTATGGAGGAGGACGTGGTAACTCTAGAGGCAAGGGGAGCCAAAGAGGTCATGGTGGATGGCAAAGAGGCCAAAATGCAAACAACAATGTTGAATGCTACTACTGTGGTAAAATGGGTCATATGGTTAAAGACTGCTATAAAAAGCAGAATGACATCATGAATGGAAAATTGCAACAAGGGAATTATGCATCTTCTAGTAGACAAGGTGATGACAGAAATGAGCATTTGTTTATGGTGCAGCACATGACCAATACTATGACAAGTGTAGAAGAAAGCAACGATGTGTGGTATCTTGACTCAGGTGCATCAAACCACATGACAGGTCATGCAGAATGGATGCAGAATGCAAGAAAAATGGAAAAACCAGGATTTGTGGAGACTGGTGATGATACTGCACATCCTATTATGCAAATTGGAAAAAATTCATTTGTCTATGCAGGATGGGAAAAAGAAATACCTATCGGATGTATTTCATGTCCCGAATATCACCAAGAACCTGGTTTCTGTTGGTCAAATGGTTGAGTAGGACTTGCAGGTCAGATTTAATTCTCATGGATGCTTTGTTGAGGATATGAAAAATAAAGGTCGCTTGATAGCAAAAGGGAAGAAGAAAGGTAGAATGTTTACGTTGGAAGCAAACATGCCTGAATTGAGTGCAGCAATGTTTGCACATGGGACCGATGTAGTTGCAGATATTGATATACGCGTTGGTCATGTTAATGTACATCAACTTAAATCAATGCAAGCCCAAAATATTGTTGCAAGTTTGCCTAAATTCAAGGTTGCAGAAATGCATAAGGTATGTGAAGCCTATCAATTTGGAAAACAGGCAAGAAAACCATTTCCTAGACATGTTCAAGAGAGTAAGAAGCCATTGGAATTAATCCACTTTGATGTGTGGACTAGTAAAACTGTATCAATTGGAGGCTGTCATTATTTTGTCACTTTTATTGATGACTATAGCAGAAAAGTTTGGGTGTAGTTTATGAAAAAGAAAAGTGAAGTGTTTGGGCATTTCAAAACTCTTAAAGCTATGGTTGAAAAAGAAACAGGCCTGCAAATAAAATGCCTAAGGTCAGATGGAGGGGGAGAGTACCTCTCAAATGAGTTTGCAAGGTTCTTGCAGGAGCATGGCATAAAGCAGCAATATTCATGCAGTCATACCCCACAACAAAATGGAATTGCAGAAAGAAAAAATAGGCATATTGGAGAGGTATCTTGTGCCATGCTCAACGAAAAAGACTTGCCAGGCTGAAGCAGTTGCTACAGCAGTCTACATAATGAACAGGACTCCCATTGCAGCAATACATGGGATGACTCCAGAGGAGAGGTATACTGGTAGGAAACTAGATATTTCTCATTTGAAAATTTTTGGTTGCATTGCCTATGTCCATGTGCCAGATGAATTGAGATCCAAGTTGGATCCAAAAGCTGAGAAGTGCATCTTTATTGGTTACTCTCTGCAGCAGCAGAAAGGGTATAGATGCTATAACCCTTCTACTTGTAAGTTTACAGTGAGCAGAGATGTTGTTTTTGATGAGATGAGTAGCTGGTATAAACCAGTAAATGTGATTGATGATGTAGATGCACAATATGGTAATGCTGCACAGAATTCACAGCAGCAGTCACAAAATATTAGTGGACCTGGAGTGTCCTCTAGCAGTGGTTCACATTCTTCACCGTGGACAGGTAGATTGAGATCAGGAGAATCTCCTCAAAGCATTGCAGATAGTGGTATGTAGGTTTCACGAAAAGGAAAAGAGAAGGTAGATCAGCCCATGTTTGATGTGAATGTAGGTCACTCTTATGTGGATGGTGAATCCAGTGGCTCAGAACAGAGCATTGATGATGAGTTGGGTATTCCTTCTATTGTTACACCTGGAGTAAGGAAGATCAGGGATGTTTTGAGAGCACCTGGGAGTGAACCTACTTTGTGCAGGTCTACCAGAGCTAGGTATCCTATGGATAGGCTGAAATATGATGGATTTACAGCCATTCACTATGCCTATATGGTCAAAGTGATACAGGAACCAGAACCCACTTCTTTTGAGCAAGCCATGAAAAAAGAAAAATGGGAGAAAGCCATGGATGAAGAAATGGATGCCTTGGAAGCAAATGCTACATGGGAATTGATACCTTTGCCTAAAGATAAGAATGCAATTGTTTGTAAGTGGGTTTATAAGGTGAAACACAATGCAAATGGTTCTATGAACAGATACAAGGCAAGATTAGTAGTCAAGGGGTATGCACAAACATATGGCATTGATTATGAAGAAACATTCAGTCCGATTGCAAGGATGGAAACCGTAAGAGCAGTCATTGCTATGGCTGCATCAAAGGGATGGTCTTTACATCAGATGGATGTAAAGAATGCCTTCTTGCATGGTGATTTGCAAGAAGAGGTCTATATGGAGCAGCCACCAGGTTATGTGCATGCTGTTCATCCTGAGTTTGTTTGCAAGTTGAAGAAAGCCTTGTATGGCTTGAAGCAAGCACCTAGAGCATGGTCTGACAAGATAGGACAATATCTTGTCACTATTGGCTTTCAGATTTCCAAGGCAGATTTCTCACTTTATGTGAGAAAAACAGAGAAATGTATTATGCTACTTGTCATTTATGTTGATGATTTGATTATCACAGGTGATAGTGATGAAGATATCCTTCATGTGAAAATGCTATTGAAGCAGAATTTTGAGATGAAGGATTTGGGAGAGCTGCATTATTTCTTGGGCATTGAGGTGATTAGGTCACCAAGTGGGATATGGCTCTTGCAGAGGCAGTATGGATTGGACATGCTGTCCAAATATGGGATGATAGGCTGTAAGCCTATTTCAATTCCTTTGGAGCAGAATGTGAAGCTGAGCACAGATGCAGGTGAGCTTTTGGAAGATCCTACTATGTACAGATGCATAGTAGGAAGTTTGATTTATATGACTATTACCAGGCCAGATTTGAGCTATGCTGTTGGATTGGTAAGTCAGTTTATGCAGGCTCCAAAGAAACCGCATTTGGATGCGGCTAGACGCATACTCAGGTATGTGAAGTCCACATTGCAGTATGGACTATTTTATGAGACTGGGGTTCAGATACAGTTGCATGGATACACTGATGCTGATTGGGTTGGTAGTATTTCTGATAGACGATCTACCAGTGGATATGTGTTCTCTTTTGGGAGTGCTGTAGTCACTTGGAGCAGCAAGAAACAACCTATAGTTGCCTTGTCGAGCACAGAGGCTAAGTACAGGGGTGCAGCAATGGCTGCATGTGAGGTAGCTTGGTTGCATAAGCTACTTTATGATATGCATCAGCCTACAGATGGGCCAGTTGTCATTTATTGTGACAATATGAGCAGTATACACTTGGCAAATAACCTAGTCTATCATGCTAGAACAAAGCACATTGAGGTGCATTATCACTATGTGTGGGAGAGGGTTTTACTAGGTCTTATTGATCTAGTTTATGTCAGCACAGAGGATCAGGTTGCTGACATATTCACGAAGGCATTGGGTGCAGAGAAGTTGCGCAAGTTTAGAGACCTGCTTGGTGTGCAGGAATTGGGATTGAGCTCGAGGGGGAGTGTTGAGATATCGAGCTCCACTCGTGATATGCCAGGGTGACCGTTGTGCATTTATGTCACCGACTTGTTAGCTACAGATACGGTTGGTATACCGCCCATGAATAATAGCTAGATGACAGCTATTCTTATCTACTCTAGTTCGTGGCTCAGTTAGTATGCCACCTTAGTTAGTTGAGTTTGGTTTGAGACCCACATATAGGGTTCTTCTATTTCTTTTGTACTTGAGTTCTTTTGGCTTACACAACTAAGAAGAGGAAAACTATTTTCTGCCTCCACCTGTGTGTGTATTCCCCCATCGTGCAAGCAAGAAAGCTACAAGTGAGACTCATTCCTTCTCTCCCACAATCGTGACACACCGCACCTCCCTTTGCATGAACAAGGGTTCTCAAGTGTGGGACATCACCCAAGCTTATCTAGGGTTAAACCCAACTCCCTGTCCCACCAGCACGAGCACAGAGCACCACAGAGCAAGGTAGACACTCCCCTTAGGCCTAGCACTTTCTCCTTCCATGTACAACAGGATGCTCCAAACCACCAACTTTGGAGGTCCCCATCATCCAATTGACACACCTTGGGTTCTCCATCCGAATCATTACCAAAGCTTCCCAATCAAACGAGTCCACATGCGGCCCTATCACCCCCCACCAGCCACACTGGCCCCCAGACCCCACCCTTCCACAACAAAGACCTCAAAGTGCCATGGGACTGGCACCCATCTCTCAGAGGGGGGTAATATTAACCTCAGTTCAAGATGGCAGAAATATGAAGCAAAAAGTGAAAAAAGAACAAAAAAATGGCAAAGGCATAGAGACGGCCCCTAAAAGCTAAGTTGAGGCAAAATCGCAATTTTAAATAGAAGGCACCTCAAAAAACTCTAAAATTTCTTGTAAAAAAGTGCCAAGCTCCCTCTTGTGCCATTTGTAAAAGAATAGACGGGTGTCGGCTTAAGGCATGAGGCAAAAAAAAAGGGAAATAAGAACAAGGACCTTGCCACAAAGGCCAGTCATGTAAAAAGGGATGGGTTCCCATGGGATTTTAGGGCTTGTATATAAAGTTCAAAAAGTGAATGGAAGCTCATTCTTTGGTGTGTGGCTAACAAGAGACCTCTCTCCTTGTCTTCTTCTCTTCTCTTGGTTGTGCATGTGAGATATAGAGAGAGGGAGATTGAGAGGGTAAGGGAGTGAGCACATGGGAGTGAGGGATCAAGAGGATGAAGCTCTTCACCATTCCCCCTTCTCTTCTCTTTTCTCGCTTGCGCACGGCTATGGTGAATGGAGCTTGAAGGAGGAGGCTTGAGGATGCTTGATCTAGCATCTAGGATCGTGGAGCTACTGGTATGCATGAAGGAGGAGGCAACTCATGTCGGCATTGAGGTAAGCTCACTACATTCATAGGCTTGGAGGTGCATTGGCTATGTGAGAGGTAGCCATTGGAGCTCGCTTGGAATGCTTGAAACAATAAGTGGTCCGTGGGTCTTGGCAGTCGAGCAAGAGCTCCCACAAAAGGCTATGAAATTTGTTAGGGGCTTTAGGGAAGTGAGCAGGCCCCCAATGGGGGCATTTGAGAGTAGTGCCCCTACTTGACAATAAAGGGAATATTCCTTGGTTAACTAGTAAATGTCCATAATATGTTATGTTCACCCAATTCTTTAGAGTTTTTCTAGTTAGCCTTAAGCTCTTTATCTATCATCTATCTAGATTGCCATTTAAGCTTCATAGTTGAAGCACATGGGTGGATAGAATCATCTTTGTATGAATTTTTTTGGAATTAAAGAAAGTTTTGTCATTCACTTATTTGTTATGTAGTCTCTATTCCTTGCTTAGATTTGTATGCTATGATGTGCAATTTTTACACTATGTTGTTCTCTCTCTCTCTCTCTCTCTCTCGTGCTATAGTTTCGCCTTTTTCTCTCACACCCACACACACACACTCTCTCTCTCTCTCTCTCTCTCTCTCTCTCTCTCTCTCTCTCTCTCTCTCTCTCTCTCTCTCTCTCTCTCTCTCTCTCTCCCCCATCAAGTAATATGTATAGGTTGGAGCAACTTGTATTGGAACCACAAGGTAGTCTCTTTTGTCTATTTCTTGAACGTTTTGTCCCTTGGTTATGCACGACATGCAATTAGTACATGTGTGGATACATATACATTTATAGGTCTCTTTTCATCATGTAGATATTATGGATCACATGCATAGTCATAGGAATCATAATTCAAAGTGAAGTATGAAGGATGATTCTATTAATGTTATGTGAGTGTTTTTAGGACTCCACAAATGGTACACCTTAGAAGAAAAGGAACCATGTGCAAGGGTGACAAATAGGACAATTTTGCTACATATATGCATGCATGTAATTACTTAAATATATAAATTATAAGATTTTGGGGTTTTTTAATTAATATCATTGCCCTACAAAAGAGGCATGCATCAAGAGGTTAGGATCAACTTGTGTTTAAACTTGACATAAGATTATTGTTATGGTCATTTTGGAAGAAAATTTGGGACAAGGTGTGAAGCCCAAAAAGTATAGGAAGGTTTTAAGAATATATGGGTATGTACAAATATAAATACTCTATTTTGTGCATTTGTGTGTGTGTGTACATACATACATATACATATATATAAACATAAATTATAGTTGTAGTATGTAACATATATAACAAAGATTATCCATGAAATATAGATCTTGAATATTATTTGAAATCTTAATTATAAAATCCATTCATAACATACATGCATATCTGTTACCACTTAAAGTCATCTACTTCAGCTTATAAGTGTGGTCTCAAACTTGTTAATGGTAATATACTACTTCTAATTAGTAGTAAATGGTATACTACTTATACATACAAAAAAACCACTTTTTACCACTAATAAGTGGAAGCACACCAATCAAAGCAATCTCATTTTATGTATAAGTGGAAGACCACTCACAAATTGATTCTATGTGATAGAGTGTTGTGATGCTTTCAAAATTTTAGTGGTGTTGTTGACTTCTTAGTAGTACCACACAACTTAAAAGTGGTGAAACAACCACTTCATGGTGAGGCACCATTTTCCATTGGTGCATCCTGTTATTTTTTAATGTGTATTATCCTACACTACTTTTTAGTGGTACTTCACTACGTAAAAGTGGTGAACAACCATGGTTGTGTGGTGGTGCATTACGATACTTCCAACTTTTTGATGGTGTTGAGGACTTTTCAGTATTGCCACACCACTAAATAATGGTGAAGCATGTTAACCTCATCACAAGAAAAAGCAAAAAAGTGAAAAAGCGCAAGTCGAGAGCTAAAAGAGGCAGCCTAGAAGGAAATATGACACAACGAAAGAAGTAAGAAGGAAAACGGCCGAAAGTGCAAGGGCGGCCTCAAAAGCTAAGTCAAAGGCAAAAGTGCATTTGTAACTGCAAGGCGTCCTTGAAAATTTTGTAAAAGAGTGCCAAGCTCCCTCTTGTGCAAATTGTAAGGATAGAGGGGTGGTAGAAAGGAAGCTAAGAAGATAGGAGGACAATGGGAAAGAGGGCAACCATGTAAAAAAGGGGATGACTGCCCAAAAGGAATTAGGATTTTGTATATAAACTCAAAAAGTAAATGAGAAGCTCATTCTTTGATGTCTAGCAAAGTGGACTCATCTTCTTCTCTTCTTCTCTCCTCTTCTTGCTTGCTTGTGTGTGCTTGGGAGTGTGAGAGTGTGGGGGAGTGAGTGTTTGAGGGTGAGGGATCTTGAAGGTGAAGATCTACATCATCTCATCTCTTCTTCTCTTCTCTTCTCTTCTCTTATCTTCTCTCGTCCAATTGCGCAGCTATGGAGGATAGAGCTTGGAGGTGTAGGCTTGAGGATACTTGAGTTCGCATCTCGAATCGTGGAGCTATCAGTGTGCTTGAGGGAGGAGGCAATTCATTTGGGCATCAAGGTAAGCTTACTACACCCCGGTAGGATTGAAGGTGCATCGGCTAGGTGAGAGATAGCCATAGGTGTTTGCTTGAAACGCTTGAAAAATAAGTGGTTTTGGGTCTTGGCAATTGAGCATGAGCTTGCCTCTACATTTTGGTTCCATTACCAAGATCAATGGATTCAACCTTGAGCACTTGCGTGCCTCAAATTGAGCAATGAAGTAAGGGTTTTATCCTTGAATTTAAGCTTAAGATAGGTAGGAGGTTTTGGGTTTTTAATCTTTGCAATAAGTAAGTATTTTTGGTTTTTTAATGATTACACAAGTAGAAGAAATCATTTTAGTATTTTGCTTTTGATTTTTATTGCATTTAGAGTAGGATAGGACCAAGAAATCGAAGGAAAAAGATTTAGGGTTTCTACTATGAAATAGGCCCAAATAGGACACAAACAAGAAAAAAATGGGAAAAAAGAGTTCTTAGAGGTATTAGAATCGCACATGGAGTGATCAAGGAGATTAAGGTTGAGTCTAGCAAGGATTTAAGACCCTGGGAAGCAAAGGGAGACCTCATTTTTGTTCAAGATTCAGAGGAAGAGAGAGAGACAAAGACATGGAGTTGTAACAGAGAGTAGTGAACTCTCATTGTTCTCTTCTTCTCATTATTCCATAATGCTTACTAAAGTCTAATGGCACATAACTGATAAACACACTAGGTCACTAATTGATTGTACCACTAACTGTGGTTGAGTGTAACCGACTCAATTATTACAACATACATGTAGAGTGACAGCTAAGACGGCAGCTGTCTAATCACGAGCTTGATTCTCAACACTCCCCCTCAAGCTCAAGCTAATTGGTGTGCTCCAAGTAGCTCCTTGAAATGCATAAGCTTCTCTTTACCAAGTGATTTGGTGAAGATATTTGCTACCTAGTCTTCTGTCTTCACATGGAATAGATCAATCTTTCTAGTAAGTACCATCTCCCTGGATAAATTAGTAATGAACTTCTATGTGTTTGGATCTAGCATGATAGACGGGGTTGCTAGCCAACATTACACTACTGAGATTTTCACAATGCAAGGTGACCTTCCTATCTAATTGTATACCCAAGTCATGTAGCAGTTTCACAAGATTTATAGAAGTATACCCTTTGGATTGCTGTGAGTGGCAAAATGTTGAGAGTTTCACCGGTTCTTTTAAGTGTTACCACCTTGAAATTGGTAGATTGCTCTTTGAGGGGCGTACAGCTAAGAAGCTCGCAGAGGACCTTGTTTTTTTCTATGACTCCAAGTACATATTTCCCAAGGGGAGTCGAGAATATGGAACCCTTGAGTCTATGCACATATCAAATCTCAATAGCATAGAATGGCCATTGTGTAGTAGTGACATTTTGCACATGTGTAGCACAAAAATTTCAATAGACATATTGAAATCTATGAAGCCAAGCACCGGCTCAAAGAATGTACATCTAAGCTGGTTCATACCGATTGCAACTTTTGCATACATGTTCAAGGAATGTAAGGGTTTGAGACGTACGAAAAGCACATACGTCATAAAAAATGCATCAGAGGATTATGTAACAAGGATTCTAGATAAAACTTGGACATAAAAAATAACTCACAGTCCTGACACAGTGGAGTGTTGAGTCACAACAAGGGACATGCCTTTCAGGTAAAAATTTTCTCTCTTAATTGACTATTATTTTACTTTGGGATGAATCGGCTAACTTTCCTTTCAAATTAGAGGTACTTTGTCACACGACAGACTTTATGCCTAGTGTTCAAGTATCGTAGATGGAGGATGCTCAAGGGTAAATGGTTGTGCCTTGATCAAGACATGTGTGAAAGTGTAGCTATGGATGTTACTGTCATTTGTGAGGGCCGCAAGCCCGAAGTGTTGCAAATGGAGGATGATTGGGCCTTGAGTATAATGCGCCAGGAAATTACAATGTTAATGCAGAATCCACCTATTAGCTTCTATTTTAAACTAGATGGTAGGAAAATTCGAAGCCGAGCGGGGATACTATTACCAGCGGAAAGCATGTGGCTCCACATATTTTAGAAATTGTAGAGTCTCCCTAAAAATCCCAACACCACAAGTTGTAATATCCAACATCTATAAATTTTTGGGTTTGTTTTGCCAATAGAATATTGTCGCTTACAAACTTGCAATATTTAAAAATTATGGTATGTATGCAAAATCATACACTTGTTATACACTTTTCACATCAACGCATTTACATATGCATGTAAACTTTACAAAGAAGTAAGTGAAGCCATAACTAAATATCATATGTGAATAACCATTAATGGTTTAAAACTTAAGGTTTTTAAGGTAGAACTAGTTTAGTTCTTGTTTCATTGTTTCATTTCACACATTCTCTCTTCATCTCTTTATATCGACCACATCCCTCCTACCTGCCTACGATGGATGCTTGCATACACTTTGATGAGTGGATCCATGAGACTACCTTTGCCAACCAGGGTGACGAGATATTCCAGGTTTTCTCTAAGAACTTCAACCCTGAAAGCATGCTCTCATCGCTGGATCCCCCTCTTAAGGTTTTGGAAGACTTTATGAGCACCATTGCTACATGCACATACTCCATCGAGGGATCCGACATGACTTGGGTGCCTTTGGAACAGCTCATGGTATTTTAGGCAAGGAAGAATCACCAAAAAGTGGTGAATAGGTGTCTGGCCAATGTGGATCCTTCGCACAGAGTATGCACTATTCCACGGGAAATGCACTAGGTACATCAACTTTGGATCTCGTGGAGTGTGATTGCGCATTGGCAATTTACCTCCTTGCATTGGATACACCCCTGAAGGAGGAGAGTAATGAAGATAAAACTCCACAAGTTGTTTCTATCACATACACGGGAGAAGAACCAATTGAAAAGCTCATAAATATTGAAGAGGAACATCGGGTGGTGGTAGAGCAAGGGTTGTCTCTCATGGTGCCATCTTCTTACTCATTCACATAGATACACACTCTCTCTTTCTCTCTTAAACTATGAATTGCATTCACACTGAACACATTGTTCATCTTACTATCTTAGCTCTCTTTGAACCCATTTGCTGCCTTGTCGAAGCCTTGTTTCTAGCCACTTGGCATGGTTTTCTTTGGCATTTGAGGCTTCATAACACAATCTTTTAGTGACACGACGTGATTCCATCAGGTCTGCAACCAATTCATCAGCACTTTCATTTGCTCTCTTTTGCGAGAGTTTGGCTTCATCCGCTACTATAATCCTATACCAGCAAGATAGCAATTGGATCATTGGATTGCCACCATTCACCCCTCCACCATGATTAGTTTTTCTTTGGTATTCACCACGCGCTGTCCAGTGTGAATTTTCCATCCCTTGTGTGGACCAAATTCCGATGCTTCCCTTTTCTGCAAAGTATGGCCCATGTGCCTCAAGGATATGCTACAAAAACACATATCACACATGAGTAAAACTATGCTCAATAGTTTATACAATTCATACAATTTTAAAATATTAACTTAGTATGCACCATGTAATGTGTGATAGAGCTTTTGCCCCATGCTTCCACCATGTTTTTGTAGAAACTATGCATAGCATTGATAAATTCTTGCTTATCTTCATTATTAAAAACCATCTTGCAAAGTAAGGGAGCCAATTTGTTAAGACTTATCCAAACCTTAGCTTTGGCCAATCTTGTTTTTTCTCCATTACTTCGATCAGGAACTGCAAAATGTAACTTTTTCCACCCATTGTAGTCCTATGGCCTATAAAACATGACATTCCCTTCCTCATTGATGGGTGTTGAGAGAAAATTCCTAGCCTTTGCTCCTCCAAAGCAAGGCTTTTTTGGCAATTTACCAATTTTCATGATCTCTTCTCATCTTGTTCAATCGTCACTTGATACTTGTGTAGCTCAATTTTTGATAGCACTCACTCCACATTCCTATACATTGCAATGGCTTCTTTTTCTGGTTGCATCCTATAAGCAAAGCAAATGTATTCATATACAAGTTTCTCCATGATTTTGACAAAAGCATGCAATGAACAAATGTGAATACGATCCAATGGAAGGTTGAAGATGGGGTTCCAAGTGGGATCTACTCTATTGTGCGTCGGTGCCGCACTTGTCACCCTTTGCCAGTTCTTCTTTCCTCCTTTCCTTCCACCCTCTCTGTCAAGCAATATAGGCATGGATTCTTTGTATTTGCACCATTGGAGATTCCACACATGCATTTTAAAGTTTTCAAGTCTCCTGCAAGATGTCATTCAACCAAGTATTGACCATACCCTTTAACCGAGAGCATCTCACCATGTTCCTGATGATTGATGATGCTTGGAATGCTTGTGTGCATAAAGAACATCTGCAACACCTCAAATTTTTCCTTAGAAACTTTAAATGCAGCAAGCCACCACACATGGTGCTCAGATTGAACACTAAAGTTTCTTGGGTTGTTCTTGTCAAATTGTAAAGCTCTATTCATCAGAGTTACACTAACTCTTTCAAGCTTTACTCCTTTGACGACCTCACTTTCATCTAATTCTGTAACAAACTGTAATTTACCATTACATTCCTCAACAGACATATTGTAGTACATTACCATTGCCAACTACACCTTGTTCAAATCTAAATAGTAATTGTTGAGTCTGGTGAACTTCACCTCATATGCATTTTTGGTCCCAACCTTTAGTGTTTCCACACATTGAACATGCATGGGATCTCCTATCAACTCCAAAACCTTTATATTAAGTTGTTGTCGGGCCTCTATTAACTTTGAAGGTTGAGGAAGAGGCATGATTTTATTTCTCTTTAGCACACAACCAAACCCAGCCTTCACACCTTTGAATATCTTTGAGTAAGTCATTGTGCATCCACAACTGAGAACTCATTTGACACATTTTTTAATGTGCACTCAATCACCTTTTCCTTCACAGCCTTAAACTTAGGATTGCTCAAAGCGTTTTCCAATGTACTTGCCTTCAGCAATCTACTAATACACGATCCAACCTCACCCTCACCTAGGTTCTCTTTTGAGCTACCTTACATGCTTTGATACATCGCTTCCACTGGCCGCTATTCACAATTAACTCATTGATTGGCTTCTTCTTTCATTTGTGCTCCTATGTTAGCTTGCTGTTGATCTTTCTCAAGTCATCCAATTGTGCCTTTGCCTCCTCATATGAGATACCAATATCATGGATAGTGTCCTGCATTGAAATAATTTAATTGTTTTGTTGAATTACAGTGTCATTCAGCTGTACCACTTGTCCTATGAGATGTTGTATATGAAGTTGATGTGCAGGGATCACATCATGGCAAATTTTTATGGTTGCTTGGCAAGTTGTAAATACTTTGAATGCCTGATCATTGAGCCATCTAGTATAACCGAGTAACCCATTTTCACCCTCGCACACATACTTCAGCAAATTTGTGATTCCTGAGAAAGTTGGAGGTCTATTGTTAAGGGGTCAATTGGGTAGATTCCCCCATCTACCCACAAATCCACATGTTTCAATCCCATTCACCTATAACTCTGCAAAACCCGAGGGTTGACACTGTTACACTGGGTTCTTTTGAATAATGGGGCATATTCAATCTCTACCTCAATATGCATCTCCTTCTTTCTTGTATTCATTTTACTATTTATAGAAACGGGGAGCCTACTTGGTTGTCACAGGAGGTAGAGTGGAGATGCACAGAGAGGCACACAAAGGCACACAAAGGTGCCAAGGGAAAGGAGGGTGTAAGTAATTCACTCTAGTAATGAAGGTTGCATAAACACAGAAAAGAGGTTACAATAGAGCCATGAGAGAGTATAGCTAGGGGGGGAAATAGCTCAGAGGGTAGGGATGTCCAAGACTTTTCGTATTTTAGATATTTCTATTTTACCTCCAAAAACATCTCCAAAAAACACGAAATTTTGACCAGTTGGTTTGTTTTTTTACCAAAAGCTAGAATATAAAAAATTCCCAAAATATCTTAAAAGGAACTTCTAAAATTTCATTTTCCTTGTTCTTGATTAAAAAATCAATTACATCGTATCTACTAATCATTTTGCATTGAAAACAAAGCACCACACTCGTGTAACTAACTCCTTTTTTAATATAAAATTTGGTTGAAAAAGACTTCTTGAATGAGGAGAGAGAAGGAATTTGAGTATATCTTTGTAGATAATATAAAAAAGTCAAAACAAGATTGCAAAAGTGGAGAGAGAGGAGGATTATTTTACTATTCTTCTCTCCTCTTTTCCTTGTTTTAAGGAGGAGAGGGGGGGGCTAAAAGGCTCATTTGTGAGTTCATTTTTTTCCTAATGTGACTTTGAATTTAGCCTGTAACATTGCTTTAATTTCAGCAATCCTATTGTCTCTAATGATGATCAAATCATCGACATAAACCACCAGGAAAACATAACCATGCTCCATCTTCTTTGTAAATAGGCTGTGATTTGCATGACCTATCTAAAAACCAAGTTGCTGCAAATAAGTGCTCATGCAAGCATTCCATGCTCTTGGTGCATGTTTCAGCCCATACAAGGCCTTTTTCAACTTACACACATATGTTGGATAATCGGGGTGTACATGACCCTCAGGCTGTTTCATATACACCTCTTTAAGTAAGTCACCATTCAAGAATGCATTTTTGACATCCATCAGCCATAATTTCCAGCCCTTAGAAACCACTAATGCAATGACTGTTCCCACTATTGCCATCTTGGCAACCGGGCTGAAAGTCTCCTCATAATCTAGGCTATACTACATTGCATATCCCTTTGCAACCAGCAAGGATTTATACCTTTCCAACGAACCATCTAACTTTCAGTTCACTTTATAAACCCATTTGCAGCCAATGGATACTTTGCCTTTAGGCAAATAGACCAATTCCCATGTCTCATTTTCAGCCAATGTTGTGTATTCTTCATCCATGACATCACACCAATTCTCATCTGTAACTACCTCACTGAACTTCGTAGGCTCTTTGTAGCCTGACACTTTAGTCATATATGCATAATGTCTGGCTAAATACCCACCGTATGTCAACCTATCAATTGGTTTTCTCACCCTTTGAGACCTCCTCATTTGCGGTGCACTCTGGGCTTGCCTCTCATGAGGCGGCACATACTTGCTTTGCCTTGCACCAGGCGTCATAACTGATGGTATATCCAATTCACTATCAAGATTGTCACTGCTAGGTGACTCATATCCAGAAGTAAGTGGGCTAATCACATTGTTAAACATGTTTTCTTTTCCTTTATCCAATCTCCACCTCCATAACATATCCGTGTGAGTGGATGTAGTATCACGACTGTGGAGTCATCCTGTCCAAGGACTAATAGTAGATGAACCATCACTTGTCGGTCCACTCATAGACGTACTAGCTGAAGGATAATTTTTAGCATAAGTAGGGATGGCTGGTCCATCAAAGACCACTGCATTCGGATTACAATACCATGAGGCCAACACATCAAAAACTACATCCCTACTGATTAGGGTTTCCCGAGTGGACGGATCATAGCATTTGTAAGCCTTTCTCTCCTGTGCATAGCCAAGAATTTTTTTTTTTGACAGCCTTCAGGTCTAACTTCTTCCTCTTTTCATCAGGCATATGTACATAGGCAATGCAATCAAATACTTTTAAGTGACTAATGTCAGCTTGTGTCCATACAGTTTCTCATATGGAGTCAAATCATGAGCCCCAGCTGTAGGTGTTTGGTTCAATACATAAACTGTAGTAACCATTGCTTCAACCCAATAAGAATTTGGCAAATTCTTTTCATTAAGAATTGCTTTGGTAGCTTCCATAAGCACCAATTTTTTCCTCTTTGCCACACTATTCTGTTGAGGTGTGTAACAGCATGTGAGCTACATTTTTATGCCATATTTACCAAGGTATATGTCAAACTCTCTAGATACATATTCTCCACCTCCATGAGATCTCAAACATGATATATAACAACCAAGTTCATTTTCAGCATGTTTCTTAAAGTCCTTAAAGACATCAAGCACCTCATCCTTGTGCTTCAAAATATATAGCCATATGTATCAAAATCATCAATGAAGGATACATAATACCTAGCACCACCAAAAGACACACTATGGGCTCAACATACATCTGAATGTATCAACTGCAAAGGCAGAGAACTATTTCTGACATGTCTCATGAACATGAATCTCTCTTGTTTCCCAAACTGACGAGCAAAGCATACATGTCCAAGATTAGCGTACTTGAACTTCAGCAAGCCGAGCACAACCTCTTTCTACTGCATATTTTTTAGCTTCTATACATTAACATGACCAATGAATTTGTGCTAGATTTCTACATCCAGAACTCCTCCATTATCATGGGCAAACATGGCTGCTTTCAATTCCAGGATAGATGCATTCAAGGTAAACATTCTACCATCCCTCTTGCTTTTGGCAATAAATTTACAAACATTGCCATATTCTTCAATAAAACAACCATCCCTACTGAATCTGACTTGTAGATTCTGTTCAATTGATAGTAGATTCTTGGTAATATAAGGTATATGTAGTACATCATGTAGGCTCTTCTTTCTGCCATCAGACAAGTGGCATGAGCAATGAAACCACACCTGTATGTTGAATATCATGTTGTGTATCATCATCAGTATATACGAATTTGAGTCATATATTGTCCAGCTTCTCTCCCACGCATATAGGCTGACACTTTAGTCATATATTGTCAAGCTTCTCTCCCACAATTTGAGTGATATTATTAGTGCCTTGAGCATTTGCCATATTTGCAACTAAGGTATTCAATGCTATATGCAATCAGTATGTGCTTGCCTCCCTACATTTCAGGAATAGACTTTCTACAGTTCATGAAAAATTTTCATGCAGTTCAAGAATAGACTTTCTGCACCTCAAAAATAGTCTTCCTGCAGTTCAGGAACAGTCTTCCTACAATTCATGAACTGTTTCCTGCAATTCAGGAACAATTTCCTATAGTTCATGACTAGTTTCCTACAGTTCTTTAGGTAGATTTTTCTGACAACCTGCTTGCTATAAACTATATTCCAGTAATGAAAAACACAGTCAACTGAGAATAAACCAAGCTCAAATAAGTTCAAAACATTCTACAGTAGTGGCAAAACATCCCAACAACAAACTATGTCCATACAAGCATCAATAGATGCATAGAACTAATGGTGACAGTCACTAGACTTTCCCACCAGTTTATGATAGGAAAGTAGCCTCTTATGACCAACATCATAAACTCTACAATAATCAGGGTATTCTTAGCTCAAAAATATCCTTAAACCACCATAGACATGTTCCAATACATTGTAGATTAAATATGTGACCAAATAAGCATCAATGTTTGTACTATATGCAAGTAGTAGTGTCAAACACTCTAACCACAGGTTGTTTACAGCCATTCCACGGCTATAATCAACAGTATTTTTGCTGCTAAAACAAGAGTATTCAAACCTCAAAATAGCAGTAAAACATCTCATACAATTGCCACTCTATGCAAGAGTTGATACATGTCTAACCGATCAAAATATATTGCATGTATGTCAAGTGAAGATGATAAGTATCCTTCCTGCAGACAATAACCAGTCAACACCCCGATATAACCAGCAACAAATCAGTCCAGACTTTGGACTTTAGCACTCATAGTATCCCAAAAATCATCTACCACTCAAGTGGTATAATCCAAGCATTTGTCAGTAGCAAATAAGTGACATAGATCCTTCAACCTTGTAGGTATATTGTTTCCAAATTAAGGGCATCAACTAGTTCACTATTTCCAGCCTGCAAATAAGCTCCAAAACTGAGCATTTAACTCTCCAAAACCATGCTCAAATGCATGAGAATAAGGGCATATACATTGTTAGGATGAAAGCCACTAGTGCTGTGGAACCACTTGCCATTTGCTAAGGTAAACATAGAGTCTGCATAGGTCTGTGCTAAATATCTCAAAATTTGTGAAGAATTTGAAAAAAGTTTCTTCTACAAACTTGTAGACCACATCAAAACGGTCAAGAATTGCAAGTTGTTTCTCCAAAATCCATTTTTGTAGCAATATATGGCTTTTGCAAAAAAATGGGTTGCAAGCATAGTCTCATTTGATGATGTTTTTTCAGATCTGATGTCTTTGATGCCAAATGGCCACTTCCAAGCCTTTAGGCTTCAGCCTCTAATACCATGTTCAAGATTCAGAGGGGGAGAGAGAGACAAAGAGATGGAGCTATAACAAAGAGTAGTGAACTCTCATTGTTCTCTTCTTCTCATTATTCCATAATGCTTACTAAAGTCTAATCACACATAACTGATAAACACACTAGGTACTAACTGACAGTACCAGTAACTATGGTTGAGTCTAATCGACTCGGTTATTACAACACACATGTAGAGTGACAGCTAAGACGATAACTGTCTCAGTCATGTCGGTGATACCGATCACGAGCTTGATTCTCAACAATTTTCACTTATGGCAGAGAGAGAGAGAGAGAGAGAGAGAGAGAGAGAGAGAGAGAGAGAGAGAGAGAGAGAGAGAGAGAGAGAGAGAGAGAGAGAGAGAGAGAGAGAGAGAGAGAGAGAGAGAGAGAGAGAGAGAGAGAGAGAGAGAGAGAGAGAGAGAGAGAGAGAGAGAGAGAGAGAGAGAGAGAGAGAGAGAGAGAGAGAGAGAGAGCTTGGACTACTAGGTTTTCCTATGAATCGATCGACTCCCATCGGCATTATTAGTGCATCCCAAGTGTATATAGACCTTGCATTGTGGTCATAGTTGCATTTTGGAAGTCCTTGACTGCTAGCTTGCTCATAATCATGTCGAAGATTCGATTTTTTGTCATTTTCTCCCCTCGACCCCGACGAAATTGGACCACCTTACCACTAGTGTCTGATTCCTAGAATAATCGAACACTCGGACACCCTACACTTGTCTGATTTTGAGAGTTGGATGGCCAATAATTGGACCACTACCACGCATTCACCGATCCTGAGGATTGGACACTTGGACCCATGACCTCGTCTAATTTTGGAAATCGGACTCTTTGACCACCGTATTTGATTTTGGCACGATGCAGCACCACAAACCCTAATCACTAGCAAGAACAACCAGGAATTGAGCCTAGAGCCTCATCAAGCCGAGTACGTAGATGAGAGTGCGAGAGCTACAATTATCATTTTGTATTCACATCCACATTATTTTCCAGCACTTGAAGTGCACCTAAGAAAAGCTAAAAGCGTGATTTCACATGGTGCATAGAAGATAGCATGCACACACATACCGAGTGAGTGTAAGTTGAGGACTATTTGTAAATAATAAGAAACTCACTTAGACTTAAGAATCAGAACAAACCCACTAGTAGGAAAAGACCCTGAAACGTAGTCGGGTGATCTAGAACCCCAAGTATAGGACCAAGCAAGGATGCGAGACAAGAGTCAGACATAGCAAGGAATAACACCATTGAAGGAGTGGATCTACCCAAATTGATCAATCTCATTGACAATTTGGTGGAGCACGAGACCGCAAATATGGCAGAGTCAAGCACTAACCACACAGATGTAGCGAAGAGCTTGACCTAGGTGATGTCTCAATGCAAATTCAATAGCTAGTCACCAATTACAATTTGCAGACTCGGATGGACCACCACAGTAGGCCATCCGAGGATATCATAGTGGACCTCGAAGAAGAGAGGAGACTAGCATGGGAAGCTTTGCAAGGCATAGTAGCCTACAATCGGGAACAAAAAGCTAGAAGCTTGCAACAAAACATAGAAATGTGGGAGATCCAGTGTTAGCCTTAGCAAATAGAAATTGATCGGGACTTGACCCGGAGAGAGAGAGTGCTAGAAGGAGACCTTACGCTAAGTGATCTTCTTATGAAGTGACTATTGGAAAACACCCTCGCTAAGCAGAGTGCAGCAGCACTTGCGACCTCGTTGCTCTTAGGGCTAGGAGTCAACTAGTTCTCGAATAGCCAAGCAAAAATCCCTGTCATTGCTAAGTACTTGGATAAGTACCATCCAAATGATGATCCCTACAGCTTTGTAGAGTAGTTTGAGTAGGTCTGTGAGGCCAACAGCCTCATCAATCTCAACCAGTGCTCACATGCCTTTATTATATGCTTAGGTGATAAAGTAAGGACTTGGTACACTAGCTTAGATGCCGCAAAACGTAACAACTTCAACCATCTCAAGAACCTCTTCATTAAGAGATTCTTAGAGGTAGGTACTCAGACAACCTGATCGTATGACTCATGAATATGAAGTAGAGAGATAAGGAAGATATCATGGATTATGTGACCCATGTGAGGAGTCTCTTTAAGAGAATCCCAACAAATGAATGATCCATAGAAAGAGTAGTGTCCACGGTCTTCATCAACAGACTAGTAAGTGAGAAGCTCTACAAGGCCTTGGTAGGCAACTCAAGCTTGTAGTGAGACACGCTAACTAGGGTCTTTGAAGAGGCCATTCGAGTGGATGACTAGCTCAAGGAGAGGAGCTCCAAGAGCTCAAACCAAGACGGGCTAGCTCTAGAACCTCAAAAAGGGCAACCACATCTAGTGATGAATGGTTGGTCCCAACTAGCCATGATAAGGGGAAGAGCACTGATCAGAATCGTGAGCTAGCGAAGATGAAGATGGAGATAGCAAGGCTACAAGAAATGGTGAGGAAACCATTAAGCCCACATGTCAAGTACATATATTGTGGCGAAAACCACCTGCCAATTGAGTGTCAGAGCATAAGGTCCGACCTTGCGCAAATTGATGTAGGTTCGGCCATGATACCCTGCATTCCAGGCTACCGAGGAGACTCCTGTACTTGCAACCATACGAACAACCTTACTTGGCCAATAGGCTGCAAAACTTCTTCAGAAGGGGAGTCTCATTAGCTCTCTTGGCACCTAATGATGCTAAACCGGCCATTCCTAGGATGGAAATAAACCCCATCCCTGGCCACCTGGACCTTTAATAGCCCATCCAATGAGCGATGCTCCAGTCCACTATGTGGAGGAGCTGAATGAGGATGAGCCCTATATGAACCCTTACATTTCATATGATGAAGAGGGAAATCCAATCCTCATGGATTATTGACTAATGCCAGTCATGGCGCTAAGTAGAGACGCTTAGGGGGGCAAACCCAAGAACCACTTTCTTATTGGAACTCTGGTCACCGAGGACACATCTCCTCATGCTACCCCAAATGGGAGTAGGCTAATCGAGAAAAGGATGATCTTAGATGCTCAAAGTGTGGAATCACTTAGTTGTTTTCCAAATGCCCTAGACAAAAACCACCCTCTAGTGCGATGAATGAGCCATTAGTACCATTGGGGCTGTTTGGAGTTGAGACATTTAACAAAGAGGACACACCTATCTCGTTACACATCATGACTCGGGCACATATGAAGTAGGCTGACATATCACTGCCTAGACCCAGCAATCTAGATGCAACCTCGATAGGGAAAAAGAGCTGTAGGCGAAGGAAGAAGAGGATGAAGGCCAAGTTCATGCTTAAAATAGAGGGTGCTACGACATTGCCCACATGGAAGAAGGTCATCAGCACAGAGGCAGATACATCCGCTCCAAGGACTATTGAGAAGGGGAGTGCTAGGGTGGGAGAATACCCCAACCTAAAACACCAGCTTGAAGCCATAGAGAAGGTCAAGGAGTGGGTGAAAGAGGCCCAAGAGCACCTTAAGGATGTTGGGCCCATCTTGGAGGATGAGATCAATGATCTCTCAAGCATAAGCACACTAGTTTTACCTCCACGACCAAAGTCGAGGGACATGGCTATACCACAAGCAGTGCCGCTTAAACAAAGCCTACATGCTATGGACCAACACACCAGTCAAGGCCATTGGCCAAGAAACGTATATTTAGGAGAAAGGAAATCAGCTAGCAATCTTCTTACAATGCTAGTGACCGACCCAGTGACTCTAAGCTTAGGAGATCTGCTTAGGCAGCTTTCGACCCTATGGCAAAAACTGAAGCAGTGGGTTGAAGGACCAATGGAGCAAGGGGCACTTGACCTACATGATCATGACATGGTAACTCAGATACTCAGTCTGACACTGCACTCGGTGCCCAAGTCCTTACACGTTAATGCTTTTTGAGAGGGCACAAAGATACATGCAATCCTACCGGTCCTTGCATTAGGAGATGCCATACGAAAAGGGATCGTGGACATAGGGGCATGAGTCAATGTGCTTAGCCATGCTATACTTTAAGCTTGGGGTAACTCACTTGTCAAGGATGCTACATCTAATATTACACTAGCCAATGGAATGAAAGTTAGGCCATTTGGAGTGTTGAAGAATTGGCTGTTGAAAATTGTAGGTGTCCAATTTTTTGTGAACTTCATGATCATGAAGGGAGTGGATTACAACATCCTATTAGGCCGACCCTAGATGCGCAGCACATGAGTCATAGAAGATTGGGGCAACAGTCAGATCCTCCTAGGCAACCGAACAAAAGTGGTAAGGACAGAGATGGATACTTGGAAGACTATGCAAATCGACTTACATGCCATCTCAGCCATGCTGAAGGGTGATGTGCAAGTTAGAAAATCGTACGGGCCACTCACCAAGTATATCCCTTGTCCTGAAAGATAAGCAAGATTGGATGCATGTGCTAGCCACATTTGATCTACCATTCTCAAATGTTGAGGAGGACAAGAAAGATGCTACTACAGCAATTGGTAAGCCTAGTGACACACCCTCAATACCTGTCTGCATGATGGCAAGGAGCTCGCATAGACAACCCATCCCTATTAAGGTATGAGTGACCAACATCATGGAAATTGAAGATAAAGATGAGGAAGTGGTGGCACTTGCCTACCTATGCATATCCATGATTTTCCAGAAGACACGCGTATTTGACGCACTCATTGATGAGGAAGCTAACTGTAACATCCTTACACATGATCATTGGACCCTCATTGGTCAGCCCCAGCTACAGCCTACCAACACTAAACTCAATCCATTTGGAGAACAGTCCTACTCACTACTAGAAAAGTGCAAAATAGCAGTCTCTATCGAGACTAAAAGCCTACCTATGATCTTCTATGTGATGGCTAACACTAAGACCACTAGTAAGGAATCGCTGCTAGAATGCACATTCAAGAAACAAGCACACTGCAATGTCGACTATGACTTGCAGTGCATTCACCTTTCCATTGGCAATGTTCAATAGTGACGGCTTTCAACAAGGGCAGCATAGCTCCATCAAAGCCTGCAATGCCACTGATGGAGGAATCTAATGCAAGGTCTAAGGAGGGGGGTTGTAACTTGACCTGCCTCCTCCAAAGATAAGTTTGATGCAGCACCTAAATGAGACACATCCAAGACCATTGAGAAGGAGCTCAAAAGGGTTCCCAAATGACAACCACAGATGCCCAGAAGCCAATCCTCAACGAACCCATAACTAGAGAATATCACATCCTAGGCCTAAAAGGCAAAGCTAGCACCATCGAAGTAGACAAGCAGTCAAGCCGCGATGGGTATCTAAAGACCTATTGCACACTCAAGGATACTACAAAGGCAACAACTAGATTTTTTTGCCCAAGTCCAAGAATGGTATGCGTGCTCCTCAATCCAAGCCCACCTCTACAAAGTGGTGAGGCAACTAGGGATGAGAAATCTATTACCCCAAAAAGCACCAAATACATAGAACCTCACAGAGTATTTCAACCAAATCCGCAACCAGTCAGTCCTAGGTCAGCTCAACCTAACACTTTCAATGTCCCAACTGCTCCACAGGCCGAGAGCAATACATCAACTGGGCTGCAGGACCAATCGGTCGCACAAGTAGCTGGCAAACTCCTCATTGAACAACCTAGAAGACAGGCATCAGTAGTTGAGCTATCCAGCTCTACTAAACCTCAACCTCTCGCTAACCTCAAACCCTCCTATAAGCGTGAATCTATCCTTACGATGGCCATGGACCTAGCCACAAGCACGGGGGACGATTCAGTCACCTCCATCAGATGCTTGGATGCCATGTTCACCAAGCTAGCTAGGAACTATGAACGGCTGGGTGGACTTAGGCCTCCTCGATGAGACATTAGCAATGAAACTGCACTCCTTGCCATGCACTTGGAAGAACTATGAGTTTGTGCTCGTCAAGATTCTTGAAGTAGCCAAGGAACTGATTGACAATGAGATCTCTCGAGAGCAAGCTTGTGCACAACGACGACTGATCCCATCATATCGCAGGAGCAAAGTCATTTTGCAATAGGCCAAGAGCTAAAAGAGTTGACAAAGCTAGCCAACTTTGACTCCTCCTTCTTGAGTAAATGGTATGCTCTCTGACTTCAATCAGAGCAAAAGGGCTGCTAAATCATGACCAATGCTAAGAAACGACGTGCCATCAAAACCTCAGAGTATGACACCACTTATATAGCTCCAATCTCCTATAGGGTGTTAACCACCATTCAAAACCAACCCATGGATGAGCACCTCCTAACCCACCCATATTTAGATCACATATTTTGACTGAGGAGGAGCTGCACATTTCCAGTTGAATAGACTCCAGTGACTTCCTCACGGATGTTCTCACCTACATCACTCAAGTAGGCATCCATCCTTTTGACATGGACCGCTATGCTAATCTAGAATACAATCTGAACTTCTATGATTGGCTCATGGGAAAGTAACAACTGCGAGACACACTAAATGCCCTTGACCTCTCAAACCTTAATCATGGGAAGGATCCTCCTCAATTCCAAAGGGGAGGGGGTAGGGTGAAGCAAACATGTAAGATGAATGAAACCAAAAGTGAAAATGAATGGATGAAAATCAACTTGTGATTGAGGAAAAGTAACAAAAATTTTGTGAAAAAGCATGGACTATTCAAGAGAAAATTTCTCTTTCTTTAATTGAGTATTTCAGTTCCATAAGCATTTCTTCCACTGCCTACATGTCTTTCTGCAAAAATGATCTAAAGAATACTATGGTGAACTATGGTATTATGATGGGTACGTACAATGGCAAGTTAAGAGAAAAGTAGCAAACTTCCATTCTCAAAGGAGGAGCATGTAAAGTACTGTCTCTCATTTGAAATGAGGGCTTACAATCAATTCAAATTTAGGCACATCTTGAATTTGGAAGACATCATAATGGAAGAGCCAATCATCAAGAAATTGGTGAAGTAATGCAAGCTATAGAAGTACGTGGAGAAGGTGGGCCTCGATTATGAGAAGTGTGCAAAATTCCTTCAGACCTTCAATAGGAACCGTGACACCGGTGCATTTAGGGAACGAGGCCCACCAAGTAGAAATTGAGCTGAGCCCTGAGTAGGTGTACTGAAAGCACTGGGCCTACACAACAAAGTGGAAAGACGGCCAAAAAGGGATGTGTATGACATGTTGAGAATGGACAAAGTGATAGTCCATACCAATGACGGCATTAGCTTAGCTAACATCCCTGACCTCAAAGTCCAAATTCAAGACAAAATGGTGCACACCCTATTCTGCAGCCAAAGGTACAACACATTGATGAACAAAATCAGTGTGCCAATGTTGAAGAGCATCATTGCCCCATCCTTTGACAAGGTAAACCTAAATGGATTTGTGAGGAAGATGATAGAAACATCAGCAAAAGCATTGGCCACGACGGAAGACCCGCAGGAGGAGAGTCCCCGGCCCCTAAAGCTAGAAAGTCATCATCATCAAAGGTATCTACCATTGGCTTTGGATGGTTATTGACAGCCATCATAAGAGAGGCACTAGGGAAAGCACAAGAAAATGAGGCACTCAGAAAGACACCAGACAGGTCCCCTTCGCACCAACAAGGACAGGAGCAGTGTAGCAAAAGGATTGTGAGTGAGGAAGAAGGAGAGTGAGAAGCATAATCTGGCCAAGAAAGGGCCAAAAAATCAAAGAAAAAGACTCCACAGAAGAAGGCCAAAGAAGAGAATGGGAAGAAAGAGCAAGTAGACCTACACTTAGCCCAAAGTAAGTCCAAAAGCAAGAAAGAATGAAGAAGGAGAAAAGAAAGGGATGAAAAAAAACACACATAGGTCATAGTCATTGCCCCTAGGGGTCTTCAAGTTAGAAACATTCGGTGGCTTCGGTTGGTCGACTCTGTCCCTAACCTCCTAGCCCATTTTGATTCCCCACTTCACGCTTAGGGCACCTCAAGGGCAGGACTTCTAGACCTATCTCCCTAAACCATGCACCACACCTACAACGATGCACGAATTGGGTCCTCAAGTGTGGGACAACACCCACGCTTCAACCCAACTCCCAACTCCACTAGCATGTGCACAATGCACCACATCGTAAGGTAGAAACACCCCTAGATAGTGCACCTTCTTTTCATTTTAGGTAAATACAAATGTTGCAACCCACCAACTTCAAAGGCCCCATCATCCACTCAATTCCTCTTAGCCCCCACCGCCTCAACCAGTTGATCAATTTCTTCCCAAGACCAATTCCCATGAAACCACATGATCATCGACTTACACGATCATTGTTGCACAACATGTCACCATGCAACCAAAATAAAACAGAGGAAGACCAAAGAAGTCCAAGTCAAAAAGTGAATGAAGAAGCTCATTCTACTCATGCAAGAAAAGTGTAGGAGATGGCAAGCTTAGAAAAAACATGAAGGAGCTCCGAATATTTTGGTGAGGTCCTGTCAAGGATAAGGGAGGTCCTATCAAGGATGAAGGATGCTCTCTCAAGGATGAAGGAAAGCACCAAATATTCTAGCAAGGCTCTCTCAAGGATGAGGAATAACCTCCAAAGGCTCTCACAAGGAAAACACAAGTCGCAATGTAGAGTGCCAAGTTTCCTCCTATGCAAGTGGTAAAGTCTAAATGGACATAGGTAAAGGGATAAGGGAACTTGGAGGGAATAGGGAAAAGCCATGTTAGGATCACATCGTAGCAACCTCGGAGGATGAGAGGAGGGATCCGTCCAACATCATCATCAATTTTAAAGACAGATCCGCCCACTTGCCATGCTCCAAGTGGGATCCATCCAACACCATCTGCAATTTCAAAGGACTGATCCACCCACCATTAGCATCAAGGAGGGACCAACCCCCCAACACCATATTCAATTTCAAGGGCCAATCCATCCAACACCATCCCCTACAAGGTCTTGTATACAAACTCAAAAAGCCATCTGGCTACACCCATCCCACATTCCAACTACTACCCATCAGTGCCATGAGATTGGCACTTGACTGGGGGGGGGGGTAATGTTGACTAAGCACAAGAAAAAGTGGAAAAAGTGAAAAACCGCAAGTTGGGGGGAGCTGAAAGAGGCAATCGAGAAGGAAATCAGACAGAACAGAAGAAGCAAGAAGGGAAATGATTGAAAGCACAAGCTAAGTCAAAGGCAAAAGCGCATTTGTACCTGCAAGGCGCCCCTAAAACTTTTGTAAAAGAGAATCAGGCTCACTCCTATGCAAATTATAAGGGTACACGGGTGGTAGAAAGGAAGCTAAGAAGATAGGAGGACAATGGGAAAGAGGGCCTAGTCGGCCATGTAAAAAAGGGGATGACCACCCAAAAGGAATTAGGTTTTGTATATAAACTCAAAAAGTGAATGAGAAGCTCATTCTTTGGTGTGTGGCAAAGTGGACTCATCTTCTTCTCTTCTTCTCTTCTCTTCTTACTTGCTTGTGTGATGGAGCTTGGAGGTGGAGGTTTGAGGATGCTTAAGCTTGCATCTCGAATCGTGGAGCTACCGGTGTGCTTGAGGAGGAGGCAACTCATTTGGGCGCATCTAAGTAAGCTCACTACACCCTGATAGGATCAAAGGTGCATCGGCTAGGTGAGAGATAGCCATAGGTATTCGCTTGAAATGCTTGAACAATAAGTGGTCCGTGGGTCTTGGTGGTTGAGCATGAGCTTGCCTCTACAAAGCACTAAATAACTACTACAAGGTGAATCTGTAAATAACCACCATCTAAAATGCGAATCACTATATAGTGATGGTGCATCACTTCATTTTTTTGAATGTATAGACTACTACACCTCTTTTTACTAGTGCTCCATCACTTAAAAATAGTGAAAATCCACTTTATTTTTTGGATATTTGCCTCACCAAACCACCTTTGTTGCAATACTCAATCACTAAAAAATGGTGAAAAACTATTCTAAAATGTGTGAGTGACCACTCTAAGTGGAACGTGTCCGCTTGTCCACTTGTGGGACACGTCTTAGCAGCCCATCGGGAAGAGAGTCTAGAAAGTGCCACCTGGCACTCGCAAAGAATGTCACAGGGTTTGCAATCTAGGTCTTCTCGAGTCTGCCCTGAAGCGGAAGTATCCGACCGTTCCCACTTAGGACTGGCCTGAAGTCAGGGTTCCTTTCCTATTAGCCAAGTCTCTAGGAAGTAGCTAGCTTTGAGCTCCAGATGAACCACTTTGTGTAGGGACAACAGAGTCAAAGCATATTTATGCTGCACTTGGTTCATGGAGAATGGGAAACGAGAGGGATGCGAAGCTCAATCTTTCTGCCCATAAGGCATAGTCCCATTCTGCTCCCCTAAAACAACATAAATTAGGATTCTAACTCTACTAACTCTAGGTCTTCACAACATCGTTATCACATCTTTTGAGAAAAGTTTCTAGCTAACTGGGACCACCCTTCTGTAGGATGGACCCAAGTCGCATCCACCGCACTTTCCTCAGGTTGCTTAGTTATCTAATTACCTACCACATTATGTTTGACATGCAAAGGCAGCTTCCTTAATCAATCAATTTAAACATGGGTTCCTTCACGTAACTTAGGCGCTGACATAAAAACAATGTCAAGCAAGTTCCTTTTTCAAATATCCGATCTTTATTTATCATAGTCCTGGAATACATCAAGTATCATGCCCGAAGGCTATCCCAGCAAATCAACAGGATTGCTGCTCCAAGTTCTGTCCGTAGACTAGTACACGGGTCTCGAGATCCCATCTCGAGTCACGTCGGTCTCTTGTGTAGGATCCGGAGGCAAGGAATTTACAGCCAGAGCCTCACCTGGCACCCAAATGTCCTCCTGCTCCAAGCAGCACCCACGGAGAGACCTCTCGCTGCGGGTTCGGTCCATGTATTCGGTACGGCTAACAACCCCCTTGGATAGGGCTAGGCGGGCAGTCGGAGGTAACTCAATCTACCTGCCTCCAGGCTATTAACGTGAAGCATTACGCGTTTGGTCTTGAATTAGTTCCTTGAGCAAAGAAGTTCAAACAATGTACCTAAGTGTACAATCATGATCATTTCAGAGGTCGTTCGTATGACCAACTGCTAAGATGTGATTCCTTCTTCCCGAATGCTCCCAGCATTCAGTCCTGGATCGTTTGCGACTAGACGAGATTCCAGGGGCTTGGCAAGCTAGGTTGCTTGTTTTCCCTTTTTCATTAGGTTAGGGTTTGTACCCTACCGACCCTAATTATCCTTACCTTAGGTCTCCTTGTAAAGTAGATCATGGACGACCCTGTCGTCCTCGGCTGGTCAACTTGCTGGTTATCTTCTAGATCCCCTGAAGTAACTATGTACCTTTATCTATGATCTTAATTGATTAAGATTGTCTATTCCCTTGACCATGGTTGGTCAAGATGGTTCTGTTTAGAATAGTTCCTACTCCATCTTAAGTATAATCTTCTTAAGCCCTCTTAATAATGCTCACATGCACTAAGCTTTTACCTATCCCTCTTAAAGTCACCAATGACTTTGACATGGGACTCATGGATCTCAGTCCCATTTGGTAAATTACAAACAACGTTAAATTTTCCCAACAACTTTAATGCACGCAATGTAATGCCATGCCTTCATTTCAATGCTTACAATTTTGATATAACCATTCGATATTTTATGCCATGCATGCGAATGTATTTTCTATGCATGCAATCTTAACATTATCCTCTATGTAATTATTTACACGATCTATAACCTTCTTGAATGATATGATCTTTATAACTTTATGTGATTATTGTATGAGTCTAGCTGCACTTTAATCTTTTCTGCAGTTTATTACATGTACCTTAGAATCCATCTTGCGATATGGAGATGCACTTTGCTTCTTTCGATGTCCTCTGAAATGTATTTTGCAAGAACTTGTGCAAGGAGCAATAAACTTTATGCAGGAATTCATGCAAGACGTTTTTGGTAATTTATGATGCAATTATCTAATCAATTTCACCTATTATGAAGTCATCTTACAACGAAAATTATCTTGTTTGTTACATACATCACAACTAAGTTTATACCTAGGAAATTATTGATCATGCAATTAATGTGATGCATGTGAATATGATTTTCACCATGATAATTATAATCTATGATTTGATAATAGAGCAACCTGGGTTTGGAGTGATGTCTTGATTCCAGTGGTACTTATGCCTGATAAACCCTTCGTGGCTGCGGTGCCATCTTGATTCGAACCGCCATCCACACTTGCGAGGTTTCCGACCATCCTTGTGAAACTACGCTTTGGGGCCATACTCGAAGATGCATGTACGAGAGATAGAATTCTCACACTCTTCTATGCAACTATAAGTAGATTCTTGCAGCCTCTCCTTGAGTGGAGAAAAGATAATGAAGGGGAGGGGTGTATTTTTGGAAAAATTGGAGGGGTGTGCGACCTCCCTTTAAGAGGGGGGAAAAGAAGAAACTTTCAGAAACTTCTCTCTCTCTCTCTCTCTCTCTCTCTCTCTCTCTCTCTCTCTGTGTATGGGTGGCATTTTTTGATCACAGGGGGGGCGGTGCCTACTGAACACGAAGGGGGGGACTACTGAAGGCGACGAGGGGGGGCTGCTTCCCCTTATATGGTGGGGGGGTGGTGGTAAGGGGGGGGAAGACGGCCGTCTAACGGCCGCCACCCCTCCACCTGGGGGGTTGCATGGCCCCCCTCTCACTCTCTTAACTCCCTCCCTCTCTCTCTCTCCTTGACATGCTGTCGACGGGGAGAGAGAGGGAAATGTAAAAAAAAATGAATTAAAATTAAAAATTTTTAAGGGGGGGTTCTTATGGGGAAGGTATGGGGGATGTTACACTAAGGTGGTATAAGACCACTGTAATGTGGTATGTTATGGTCTTCCACCACTTAAAAAGTGGTCAACCACCCCTTAGGTGATGTGCATCTTAATGTTAAGTGGTTCTCTACCACTTAAAAGTGGTGGAGAACCATTCCAAAGTGGTGTACAACCATTATGATGTGGTGATTAATTATGATGCTCTCAACCATTGTTATGTGGTGGTTCATCATGGCACTACCATTGTTACATGGTTGTTCATTATGGTTCTCTTAGCTTTTCAATGGTGCTGAGGACTTACAAGTAGAAGCCCACCACTTTTTAGAAATTCGCCAATACTTAAAGTGGTCAAACACTAATCTCTATGACACACCAATAAGTGTGGAGTAGTGTTTAACCAGTAAAGTCAGTGGAGCATCACTCCACATTAAGCATCACTTAGTGTGGAGTGGTGGACCACCACTCCACATTAAGCACCACTTAATGTGGAGGGGTGGAGGAGTACTCCACATTAAGCACTACTTAATGTTGAGATGTGCCTCACCACTAAAAGTGGTGGAGCACCACTTCATATTGAATGCTACATTAACATAGAGTGGGTTTCCTCAATAACACTAAGAAGTTTAGAGCACCATGATACAAGATTAAACTCAAGATACGAGCAACAAGGATGAAGCAAGTGAAAGGCAAAGAAATATAGATTAAAGAAGGTTGAGGAAAAGTACTGAAGTCATTTTTGAAGACACATTAAATTTTTTGAGTTGCATCATGTTACCTTGAGCAATTATAGTATGAAGATAAAGTGATTTTGTAATAAATTGTCAGAGCAAGGTTCATTCTTGTGCAAATTGTAACAATTCTTGAAGGTAGAAGCCCACAACAAATGTTAGGGTTATAGGCATGAAGCTTCTACTCACCTTTGTCTAGTTTATGATTAATTAATGTAAATAAAATGCATATAATATTGTATGGACTTGTTATAGGGATAAAAGTGGTTAGGGTGACCAAGTTTTGGTGCAAACCTTGACCCTAACCCAAATGTGTAAAATATAAAAAGTAAATAGAAGCTGCACTCATGTGTGTGCCATTTTGAGTGATATCATCTCTTAACTTATTGTTCTCCATCTTATACTACTCTCCATGATGGTGTGCTTGTTATGGATGCGAAGGAAGTTTAGCATTGTTTGAGGGAAGCATCATGTGGATCATGGAGCCATTTACAAACCATTTAAGCTTTGACTACAACATTAGAGATAAGTAGGCGAGTTGCTATAACTCAAGTCTTGATTGCTTGAGCCCTTATTAGCTATACATTCTCATCTTGATTGCGATCCTTGGTAAAAGAAATAGGTAAATCACTAATAGTAATTCCCTTATCTTCAAGCATATATTTTGCTTGAAGAAATCTGTAGGAATTTGCAATAGCCCTCCATTCACAACAAGAAGAGGTGTCTTGATGGTGAGAGACTTGAGGGCTATAGACAAAGAATTCCTTATTCTTTTCAACAAGAGGAACTTCTCCTCGAGAGTAGAATAAACTCTCTTTGAAAATCTATTAAATCTTTAAATGTCAATCACTCTAGAATTTAGTGAAAGCTTTAGAACCACTAATAGTTTTATACTTACAATCTCACATCTCCATGAAAACCATGGAGAGAATTTATAAAAAAATTTCCATAAATTCTAGATCCAGAATTTAGGTACTCTAATGTGACATCAATGGATTCAAATATAGAGGTGAATAAGGTATTGTGAGTGAACCAATTCTCAATTCTTACATGTTGGCAAAGTATATTGTGAATTCAACTAGGAAGAATAACATAGCATGGCTTTAATTCAACTTACCCCTCATTACATGTTGGCAAAGTATATTGTGAATTCAACTTACCCCTCATTACAAGGAAGAATAACATAGCATGGCTTTAATTATTGCAATAAAAATCTTAGATTATTTGCATTTGCCTTCTTCTCCCCTTGTTGATGTTTTTCTTCTTATTATTGATTGTTGCCATTGCATTGTGTACTTATGTCAGCTAGCACCTTGGGAACCTTCTTTGTTGTAAACCTTATCCTTGCCATTGCATTGAATAAACTTAGTGTATCACTTGAGATTCATATTCTTATTTAATGTATAAAAAATTTGAGATAAATATAGTCACAATGTCCTTGAGACCATATGACAAGTGAGAGGGAAATTTAGCGATGCAAGGATGGGTTCTCGTGCACTATATGGTTCGGGTTGTGGACACTGTTAACAAAGCAAACATGGACACATAAAGCATCATATACACATCGATTAGAAATGGGAACTTTTATTGCAACAGAAGTAACAATTATGAAAATATGTGTTGTTGCAAACTTGGGAGTTGCTCCTTGGGGGCTCTTTATTTGGAGTTTTTTGTTTGAGGCTTGGGGTGGAAGCTCTTGGGTTAGAGATAGCAAAGTATGAATAAAGGTAGGGAGGAAGAACTTGTGGATCCTAGTATGAAAGAACTTGTCGCACAGTGAAGCTCTGACAACAAAAAAGTGGGATGAAAAAGAAAAGAAAACCTATGTTTTACACCTTCAAGTTCACATGTGCGAGGTGACATCAGCCATGTTGCCATGTGGCATATAGCCATTAGGACTGGATTTAGAACTTGACAAATGGGCATGTAGAGGTCATAATCAAATTTCTTGGGAAATGGGACATCATTTTCATGGTATAAGTCAAAATATTTGGAATGAAACTATTAAACATGAAAGTAAAGGAAGGAGAGACAAAAGAGAGAATTGCCACTACTATTTGATGCTAGTTTGGCCCTAAAATTAGATAAAAACAAGCAATTAATAAGGTGTTCTTCTTCCCCTTTTTTTGCCTAGTCATAATGTGATTAAGAATTAATCCAAATCTTTATAGGGCTTGTTTGGCCTCAAAGCTTTCCCTAATGAGAGTCTCCATAGAATAGAATATGTAGCCTTCCATGACCAATCCAACCTTACAAGCACTAATGTCATGAAAGAAAATACTTTTGATATTTTTATACTTTGGAATCATGCTAATTCCATACCTTGTAATTTCCAGCCCTTGTAAATTCAGTCCTTGCCTAGGTAAATATACCCTTAAATTTGGAGATGATGAGTTAGGATAAAGAAGGCAAGAGGCTAAGAGAAGACATCTTTTGGCTCACATTCATAAAATTTTACTGTTCACTTTCTTGATGTTAGCTTCCTGCTTGCTAGATGAAGCATCAGCCATGCTGTCATGCATTTTTGGAACTCTCATCATTAATACAAATCTGGTAGATGTATGGAGTTCCCTTATAGGTTTACACGGTTGGTACATGCATGAAAATTGAAGGTAGAAGTCATTAAATGATCAAAACAGAGCATTCACAGGTTGCAAGAATTTCCAGACAGCTACAATAAACTGTTTACAGAATTTTCTGCACTCAACTACTTTCAACACTTGATAGTTCGTTAAAAAGGGGACTTCTCAAGCTTCAAGCAGAGCCAAATATTTTGTTATTCGAAGCACTGGAACTCAAGTTATTTGAGTTTTTCTTCTGCTGTGTATACAGGACACAAAGTTACTCATGGCAAGGAATAAGAAAAAGGATCCTATTTTGGAGACCATCAATGAAGAGGTGAGAGAATACCAACATGATCATGAACATGAAACCCCTCAAGAAGCTATATTCCACAGGCATTATGAGAATGAAGAGGTTGATGTAAGCTCCACTCATTCTCCTATCAATCAACCAATGAATGGAGTTGAGATGTCCCATACTTCCTTGAACTCTAACAGCCTACAACAACTCTCAAATGATATTAAAGAGATGAAATCAAGCTTTGATGGTATGAGGATGGGTATTGACAAGTTAGTGCTATCTTTAGTGAAAAGATGTTTCCTACAGCTGGTCCCAATGTTCCAAACCATCCTTTGGCTGAAGAGCAACCCAAACCCTCTACTCCAAAGGTGGTAGGACAAATTGAGATTGGGGAAGGCTAAAGATTTTATTCAGCCCACTTCATTTCAGCCTCAACCCCATCAATCAAAGGCCTATTCTTAGCCACATGGGCAAGATACACACGATAGGGTTCAAGCAAGCTCTAGGCATGGAGAGGACATCCACCGTTGCAATCCATTTTATAAACAATTCTATCCTCAACTAAATATTGGTGGGCATGGACAAGGGTATGTGAATTCAGCCCCAAACTCCTATGGACAGCAAAAACACAATCCTCATACTCAAGTTCAGCCTAATAGGCCAAGCCCTTTATCGGCCTCAACAAAATAGTGGGCAACAACCACCATTTAATACTCCTACGCATGGACAACATCAAGGGTGCCATAGACAACCTTCCAATATGGGTAACACTCATTTTCAACCTCAAGGACATTATTTCCAGCCACAAGGTTATGATATGCAGTATGGACAGCAAACACCATATGCACAAGGAACTTGGAATAATGAATTCCCTAGGCAAGGCTCATTTGGTAACTCTTTTGGACAGCAACACCATAATGGACATCAGCACCACAATGGGCAGCCACCTCAATATGAAAGAGAGTATAAAGAGCAAATTGTCATCTCAAATTTCAAAGGAGAGAATCCTTCACCCATGGAGTTGGAGGAGTGGTTTGACAAATTGGAGATGTACTTTTCCCTTTATCCAAGGCTCGAAAATGCCAAAGTGAAGTTTGCAGCCCTTCATTTAGAAGGCTATGCACATACTTGGTGGAGATATATGACAATAATTGGGCATGACTTCTTATCTTGGGAAGCACTAAAGAATGCTATGATTGAAGTCTTCGTCTCTCCCATTGTAAAAGAGCGCTTGGAAAAGAAATGGTACGCCCTTGAGCAACGTAGTCTCTCGATTAGAGAGTATTCAAATCGGTTTTTAAACCTCTCAATGTATGTTCATGGAGTCTCCGATAGTGCCAAATTGAATAAGTATAGATTTGGTTTGGAGTCTACCTTAGCATCCGAAGTTGGAGCCATCATGAAGCCTACATCTTTGCAAGCTGCCATTCAATTGGTTGAGGATTATGGGCAGAAATACAAGAGTTTCCAGCCAAAAACAGGGCATTTATTTCAGCGTACACAATTCCCAAAGACATCAGGCCATTATGGGCATGTAAGGACTGATTTTCAGCATGGTGGGAAGCGAATAAATGTTCACAGCAATACCTACAGCAAGATACCAACTTTCCCCATTGTTTATGGACCAAAGCAGGGCAACAATTTCAAATCTAATGCTGAAAATAAGTTTGATGGAAAAAGGATTGTTATTAGTGCCAAAATTTTAGCCCCTATCTAAGGCAAGCATGTGTCTAATGACAAGCTCAAAGAAATGTATGCCAAAGGGCTATGCTTCAAGTGCAGGGAGAAATGGTCACCCAACCATAAGTCCAAGTGTAAGGCTAAGAATTTGAAGGTTAGTATGATTTTTGAAGATGATTCTGATGCTGAACCTATTGAGGGAAGTCTAGCACAACTTGAAGGCTCTACTACTCAAGAAGAGATGCATGAAAATGAAGAGAGTATCCATGACGAGTTTTATGACCTAATGGATGGCTTTCCTTTTGATCCGGGTGGTCATTACATGGATGGTTCTTGGACTAATTTACATCCCTCGCTATGTTCCATATCAAATGATGCATGGAGTGGTTTAAGAGGGGACAATACCCTATGCCTCAAAGGCCAGATCAATGGAAGGACCGTTCACATACTCATTGATATGGACAACACACATAGCTTTATGGGTTGAAATTGAGTACATAAGATATGCCTTATTCCCTAAAAATCGAAGTGGCAAATGGAGACTTTGAAAATAGTAATCAATGCTACCTAAATGTTCCTATTACTCTATCTCCATTGTGTACTACATCAGTGAGTTTGATCACATTAGAAATGGGTCCCATTGACATTATACTTGGCTGCAATTGGCTGAAATCTTTGGGCAGATTTACTATGGGTCTTAACAAGCTGGGAATGGAATTTCAATGGTGTGGATAGCAAGTAATTCTACATGGTGTTGAGAAGAAAATAGAGGTAATCAGCCCCAAGAAGATAAAAAAGGAGATAAATGCAAAGGCATGCATGTTCACTATTCTTCTTTCGAAGATTGATGAGGATCAGCCCTCTCCTCCTACCAATGACGTAGACCCATGTCTTTGCAAGTTGCTAAAGGATTATGATGATATTTTTCAGCCACTTACTTCTCTTCCTCCCAAAAGAGAAGTGGATCATCCTATAGACTTGCTACCCAACACCAAGCCTATTAACAAACCACCATATCGTCTCTCCAAAGTGGAAAGGGAAGAGGTAGAGCGCCAAGTGAAAGAGCTATTAGAAATGGGTCTCATCAAGGGAAGCCAATAGACTTTTGCCTCTCTGGTCCTTCTTGTAAAGAAGAAAGATGGCTCTTTTCGCATGTGTATCGACTACCGCGATCTTAACAAGGTCACTATTAAGAATAGGTATCCAATACCTAGAATAGATGACCTCCTAGATGAATTGAAGGATGCTAAGGTGTTCTCCAAGATTGACTTGAGATCAGGGTATCATCAAATACGCATGAAGGAAGATGATGATTTTAAAATAGCCTTTACGATGGAAAGAGGCCTATATCAATTCATGGTTATGCCTTTTGGTTTATCCAATGCTCCAGCTACATTCCAATCTCTTATGAATAAGATACTTCAACCCTTGCTATTTCGGATAATTTTGGTGTTCTTTGATGACATTTGATGACATTTTGATCTATAGCAAGAGCAAAGAAGACCATTTACAGCATGTAAAAGAAGTCTTCGATATATTGAGGAAGCACAAACTATTTGCTAAGGCGACTAAGTGTTCATTCATGACAAAGGAAGTTGAATACTTGGGTCATATAGTGGGAGAAGATGGAATCAAAGTGGATCCTAAGAAGGTGCAATGCGTCAAAGAATGGCCTACCCCAACTAAATGCTACTTCTTTAAGAGGTTTTCTTGGGTTATCATCTTTTTACCATAGGTTTATGAATAATTATGCTCATGTTGCAGCTCCTCTTACCAATCATCTTAAAAAAGAGGCCTTCTTTTGGGACGAAATAACTGAGAAGAGCTTTAATGAGCTGAAGCAATTGCTTATTTCAGCACCAATACTAGTTTGCCCTGATTTTTCCAAGACTTTTACCATCTACGTGGATGCTAGTGGTAGAGGTTTAGGGGCTGTTTTGGTTCAAGAGCATGGTGTCATTGCATTTGAGAGCAGAAAATTTGATGATAAAGAGAGGGAGATGCACGTGTACGAGCAAGAGATGATTGCTATTCTACATGCGATCAAGAAATGGCATCATTATCTCTATGGAACACATTTTAAAGTCAAAAGCGATCATAGGGTGTTGAGATATTTTCTCTCACAACCCAACCTTTCTCCCAAGAAAAAGAGATGGCTGGCTACCTTGCAGTCATATGATTTTGAAATAGCATAAATGGCTGGAAAGGATAACGTTGTGGCTGATGCATTACCTAGAATGTGGGCATGTGGTTTATCTACACTGTCTACAATTTATAAGGATTGGATAAACGACATCCAAGAAGAATATGTGCTGGATGAGCATGCTATCCAGATTTTACAAAAATTACAATAAGGACATGATGAAGAATTTCCAAATTTCAAAGTGCATAATGGACTCTTATGGTTTAAGGGTAAAGTGTACTTGGTTCCTAACGGTAATTTCAAGGTGAAAGTGCTCCATGAGATGCACTCATCACCAAGGGCTGGTCATTTGGGTCTTTTCAAGACCTTTGACAAGGTCCTTAAAAGTTTTTATTGGAAGGGTTTATGGAAAGATGTCAAGGAGCATGTATCCAAGTGTTTAGAGTGCCAACAAAATAAGGACTCCACTTTATTACCAACCAGACTCCTTCAGCCTTTATCTATTCCTACGGGAAAATGGACCGACATTTTCATAGACTTTATAATGGGATTACCTACTACTAGTCATGGATGGAATAGTGTCTATGTGGTTGTTGATAGATTGACTAAATCAGCCCACTTTATTCCAACCAAAATACAATACTCAGCAATTTATGAAAGGTGTGTTCAAGCTGCATGGTATGCCAATGAGAATAGTATCGGATAGAGATACAAAATCATGGGAAACTTTTAGAGAATTATATTCTCTTCTA